>NW_006443570.1:20842711-20914542 GCF_000325575.1 Pteropus alecto | reverse complement strand
GTCCTTAGGGATGGGTTCTAAATGACAGTGTAAAACAGGGAAATATATTTCCAGGGAAGACTGGTGAGGAAGGGGGACTGGTCATGATCACCTTGACTTGTCACTTGGCAATCTTAACCCCTCTTTCCTGTTCACTGTCCTAGAAGGTAACAGATTTGTTTCAGATCCTCCCCTGTGACAGTTTGTGTGTCCCTCTCAGTTTGCAGGCTTGGAGGGGGTGATCACAGCTGTGTTGGATGAATTTCCACACATCTGGTCCAAGCGCCGGGAGTGGTTTGTGCTCGGTGTGGTTGTTACCTGCTTCTTTGGGTCCCTGATCACCCTGACTTTTGTGAGTACCACGACCCCCAACTTTGAGTCAACCTTCCCTTGGGCAACAGAATGCTACAAGAAGCCATTCCTTTCCTGCCATCCCTCATGGTGCCCTGGTTTTGGGGTTGTCACTGCTTAGAAAAAAAGTTTGTCATCAAGGATAAGAAGAAGAGTCATTTCTGGTGGCATCTGTTTGTAGAATCTGTGCATGCTATCTGGAGGCTCTTAGCATTTTATAGTAGATCTAGCTAGATTTTAACCCTCATAGAATATCTGGAGAAAAACTAAAATTTGATTTCCCAGTTTATTTTCAGTCCTTAGGGCTGTTTTCATGGGAATATTGCCCTGATGTCCTCCTCCAGAGAACTTGCAATGTGAAGGAGTCAGACCCTCTCGAGTGCTTTATTGTAGTAGCTAAAGGAAATACTGTAAAATATGCATCAGACAGTACCCACGGCATCTTAGGCTTGTGTCCTCTTGACTCAAGGCAGATTTTGCGGATACGCATCTTCTAGCCATGACCCTAATGGATGTGGAGCTTCCGTGAGGTGGTGGGGCCCTGAGCATGACCCAAGGGATTTGTGAGTAAGGAAAGAAGGCAAAACTGTGAGCAACATGCTCAGGAGGTCTGGTGTTGTGGAGTCCCTCAGATTCAGTCTTTAGGGACCAGATCCTTTAGGGACCAGGGTTAGGAACACAGTTGGTGTTCAGGAAATTAAAGGAAGTTGGAAATAGATCCAGAGGCCCTTTTGAGTTTGTCTCTTAAAGCCTGGTGGGGAGAGGAAACAAGAAGAGAGTGCTCCATAGGGAGGGATGAGGTGTCCGTTGGGACGAAATCTGGCCCACACTGACAAGGCTCCGGGATACTCCTCTTAGGTCCAAAGTTGACATTTTCCAGAATTTTCCTAAGTTGGGAAGCTTCTTTTGGCCCCTGAAGACCATAAAGAGGAGGCAGTGCTTCAGAGGGCCCTTAACCAGGCTCATGATCTTGTTTCCAGGGAGGGGCCTACGTGGTGAAGCTGCTGGAGGAGTTTGCCACGGGGCCCGCGGTGCTCACCGTTGCACTGATAGAAGCAGTTGCTGTGTATTGGTTCTATGGTAAGAAGCTTCCTTCTGCCAGCCAGGATCTTTTCTACATCAGCCTGTAGCCACCAGAATAGAGAGGGGCTGATTCATCAAAGAAAGGCAGGGCAGTGTGCCAGATGTCCCCTCCTGGTGAGTCTGTAAAGTAAGCTCAGCTGAGTGACTGCTTCAGAAACAGGTCATCATCTCCTCCACACTCTCTATACCAGATTGCTCATACCCTTGGGAGGTGTTTTTTCGTTCTGGGTTTAAATGTTTCCCCAGTGGAGAAAGGCTGAAGTGGTTCCCTGTAGCTCATCCACAGTGGATGCTTGCTTAAGATCTCAACTGGCTCTAAGAATTGGACAGAACACAAAGAGCTAGTGCACCGTGAATGCATTTGCAGAGTGTGCTACTGTTAGAGAGTGGCCCTCAGTTTAAATTTCCCAAGAGCTCCCTTGAGGGCCCTGAGACAGAGCTGAGCAGCTTCGCTTTTAGGGAAGAGACGAGAATGTTCCCATTTGTATTATCTGTCCTGGAAGAACCCCCTGTTCACTTCCTTTGATCTTGGGATGGATTCTGATAAAAGTGAAACGACCAGGAGCGAAGAGAGAAAGAGGGAGAGAGCTGACATGGGTCCATTGTCAGGGGCCCCAGGAGCCCCTGGGTGGAGGTGGGAAGGGCACAGGCAAGTAAAGTGAAGACAGCCAGGTTCAGAGATGCCTCTCTTCATCTTTACAATCAAGAAGTGATTATTTCATTCTGGAAATGTATTTATTTTCCTAGTTTCTATGATAATAAAACAGCTTTAGCGTGTTTGTCGTTATACATAATAGGAAGAAGGGGGCCCCATATTTTGAGTTACATGGGAGCCCAGTGTTTGAAAAAGAAGTGCTCCCCACCTCCTCAGCAACTCAGAGAACAAGGTTCAAAGTGTGAGAATCGCCGGGCGCTCTCAGGGCAGCACCCACAGGACAACCTTCCTTCCCCATCTCAGTTTCTCCCCAGAGTTCTCACTTTTCATTTTCATGCCAGTTACTTTTTAGAGAAGGACATTGGTCTGGGCAATATTATGGTTAAAATTTTCTCTCGAACATTTCTAGTATATGGTCAAAGTCAGTCTCTGTTGAGCATATCCATCATCCCTTTCTTTTTCTACCGTAACAATAAAATGAAACACATGCTGAGACTTTAGGAAGGCAGTGTGGGCCCTGAGAGGAGGGCTTTCGGTCCCTCCCCAAATGTCCACCTATCTTCCCACACTATGTAGAAAGAATGTTGCTCGCTATGACGTGCAGTTTTGTGACGAGTCCTCCTTGTCCCACTTCCAAACTAGATCGGTGCCCCTGAGCCCCTCCTATGAGAAATTCCAGAGCTGCTTCTCTCTATGAGAATCAAAGGATAGGACACTCCATATTCTCTAGCATTTAATCAATATCTTTCTCTTTCGGATGATTTTAGGCATCACTCAGTTCTGCAGTGATGTGAAGGAAATGCTCGGCTTCAGCCCTGGATGGTTTTGGAGGATCTGCTGGGTAGCCATCAGCCCTTTGTTTCTCTTGGTGAGTTATCATTTCCCTTCTCCTCGTGGCCTTGGAGAAACACTTACAATTGATAAATTTAATTGAAGTGTAACATATGTAAAGAAAAAGGTGCAAATCACAAGTGTACATGTCAGTGAAATTTTATAAATTGAGCATGGCTAAGCACTCTTCTGGCTTCTCACACCATGGAGTCCTCGGGGATTTGGTCACTTTATTGCACCACCCCGTGCTCAATGATAATGATAAATAACAATTATTAAATATTAAGGACCAGGCCAGACTTTTTGCAAAACTTACTCTCATTGTTTTTTTTAATCCTCACAACAATTCTATGAAGTAGTATAGTTCTAATACCATGTTGTATACATTTAAGGAAATTGAGGCTTAGAGATGTTAAGGGTCCAAGGACCGAGGTCAAGTGACAAGTAAGAACTATTCAAGACAGGGGAAGGATTAACTATGCTGCTCATGAGGACCTAAGAAGAGTCCTAATAATTTTGTGTTTATTTTCTTTAAAGATGCCCCACACAATGATCCTCAAGTATGACCTGAATCAAAAGTAGAATCTATTTATTGTCAAAGGACCTGGGCAAGAAAGTTCAGTTCCAAGGGTTGCCCATTTGTCAAGATGTATTCAGTATTCATTTCATCCTTGTTGCACGGGCTTTTCTTTCTGGTGTCCTTCCGAAGGAGTTGTTTGCCCAAAGATGGATAAGTGCCCTGCTAACATCCCAAGTGCGCTCTGAGGTAGCCTGAAGTAAAGTGAGTCCGTGCACATCAGCGGGGACTACTCTCCTGTCCTTTCATTTATCTGTAATTTTACAGGGGCGGGGGAGCTTTTTGGTCTTTTAGAGACAGAAATGTTGTTACACCATTCCTTCAGTCTAGCTCCAGTTTACGAAGTACCTGGGCCACCATTTTGCCTTAGGACATCTCTGCCTTTGGCATACGGCTGTGACTTCCCCCTCTTTGAAAACAGCTCTTTTGTGTGTTTTTACTTTCTCGGGGCGGCCCTTTACTTTTTGTACTTTTTGTACCCACACATTAACCTATGAGATGGACAGTGTGCTCATTCTTGCCTTTGCAATGCTGCATGTGTCTCTTTCTACCACAGAATCCTTCCTTTACTCCCATTACCCTGGACTCTGGAGGCTTCCCAAACCAAAGCCAATCCTTGCCCCAAACAGAAGGTGTTCTCAGGGCCCAGGGGCCCTGGTGTGTGCTCTGGGCTCCAGCGTTCACCCAGATCTTGGTCTGGTAGTTCCTTACTACCTCATCAACTCATTGTTGCTTTTAGATAAGTTTAAAACACATATATTTTTAAATCCAGAAATTTTAGTTCTTTTCAGTGAGAGGTTGGTCTGATTCACCTAGCCTGCCATTACTAGAAGCCCTGACATAAATGGGTTATTAATTTATATTATTACCAGTGCTTCTCAATAATCTATTTAAATCCTTTTATTTGTTCTTCAAAGGAAGGAGAGACACTGGATTAGTTCCTTAAGGGAAGAAGTCGTGTTTGTTTGTTTGCTTAAGTATTCCCCGCACACGGAAAAAATGAAGTCCAGGGCTGAGATTTGGGAGAGGCAACTGAGGCACTCATCACAGGGGTAAAATTTCAGGGGGCGCCAAAAATCTCCATAATTAAGATAAATGCTATTTTAATGCAATATTTTTAAAAAATCAAAATTAAAGCAAAAAAATCCCAGCGAACAAAATAGCAACATTTTAAATAAACACAAGATCCGACCCTATACTTAGATGACTTACCTCACTCGCATCACCCTACTCTGGTCCTATCTTTTCAAAATATTATTTACCTTGATTACTGAAATTTTGGCACCCCTTTAATTATTATGCCTGCGGTGAGTGCCTCATATGCCTCATCCTAATTCTGGCCCCAGACATTAGTATTTGCATTTTTGTAAACTTCTGGTTGTTTGGCAGCGTGGGTGAACTCTTGGTGTAGAGTCAATAAGTTTGGTGTCCAGCAAACCCCACATAGAGATCTGGGTTCAGGCACATTACTCATTAAGTCCTGTGACGTTCGCTCTACTCACTTCCTCTAAAGGCAAGTGCTCCAGGGCACGATGAAGAGGAGGCAAATCTGTCTTCTTCTGAGTTTACTCAACAGATCCCCTGCTCTGGGCTTTTTAAGGCTTCTTTGGGTAAACAATGAGTAGCTTACTAAAAATATTCTTTTTCACTGAAGCCAAGTTACAAAAAAAGAAAATACTGTATATGAACATGGAGAGGCTGGGAAGTGTCGGGGGCTGTCTGAAGCAGCACTTACCAGCTGCAGCAAGAGCCTGACGCCTCCCAAACTGTGTTGGCTTTAACACCTGACATCAAGATGAGACAACTTGCAGCAGGGATGGCTCCTAACCAAACCTCTGTTCCTTGTTCCAAAACTATCTTCCTTAGTGCCAGGTCTTGGGGTGAGGAGACTAAGTAGAGAGAAGGGTTTGCAACTGGCCAGGCTCCTGTTTCGAAAGCTTCCTCCTGGACTTAGGATAACACCATTCAGAAGATGGATGTGTGTTTAACAATCTCCCTTTTTATTACCTGCAGACAAAGAAAAAAAAAAGATATAAATAGATGTTTAACCACACAAATAATTTACATTACTGTCTTCTTTATGACTATGAAATAATGAAATAAACTTAAATCAAGAGCAATAACGATTTCGGCACAGTGGTTACTAGGCAAAAACTGCTATTTACGATCTCTCTGGAAAGCAAACTGAAATAAGAAAACTCATAAGAAAAAATTCCACACTGTGGAATTCTTCTGGGCCAAAATTTTCACTGAACTTTCAAGGAAAACGTCTAGTAAGCTGCTTTTTTCTTCCATTATTCCTTTCATTACAAAGGCAGTCATTCTTTGTCGAGATTCCTCGAGGCAGAGCCATCCTTGTTGAAACTCCAGGCTAAGGCACTTAATGAGAACCTTATTATCTCTCCTGGACATAGGTACCTTCCACCTGACCAAAAACAATCAGTGCCAAGAAATGCAGGGGGAATGAAAGCAAAGCAGAGAGAAACAGGAAGTCCTAGGACTGGCAGGGGCCTTGGAGAGGTCACCCAGCGTATTCCTCATTGTCTGATAAGATGGCCCAAACCACCCCTGATGAATGCCAACCTCTTCCCTCTCACCCTAAAGTGGGTGCTGTAACTCCCTTAAATAATGTTCTGAGGCTTTGGCATCCCCGATGTAGAGGTTGAGGTGGGAGGTAAGGAGGAAAATCAAGATAAACACCTGACTGTTTTGATTTTTACAGCTTAGGCACAGAAATTAGTGAATTCTGCATGTTCAATCTAAGGTATATCATATTTTGGGAATTTCCTGAAAGTATTTTAGTTTCAGCATCTGGTATTCATAGTATCAGAACTGTCTCTACTTGCACAAACACTGTTAAGATTTTTAATGTTTCTTGGAATTTGTTTAAGTTCATCATTTGCAGTTTTTTGATGAGCCCGCCACAGCTACGACTTTTCCAGTATAATTATCCTCACTGGAGTATCATCCTGGGTTACTGCATAGGAACCTCATCTTTCATCTGCATCCCCACATATATAACTTACCGGCTGATTACCACTCCAGGGACATTTAGGGAGGTATGTACTACTGTGTGCGTGTGTTCAGACTGGTAATTGTTTTGGGAAAAAAGAGTTCTCTCGTTATGCTCTGAAGGAGACAATTTCATCGTATGAAATTCACCAGGAGGCTATCAACCTTGTATATTTATATACCTACATCGTGTAGACCTGTAATGGCTGCCACTATCATCTTAAGGCATCTCCCATAAACCTCAAATACAACAGCAAAAGAGTGAGCTGGTCATTGGGTTCACCACAGCATGCAGCTTGAGGTGTGTCTAGCGTTCTAAACTTACCAGATAACGGCTTTGGTTCCTGCTCGCTGTTGGGCATGGACCTAAGATTGGTGGTGTCTGGGGCAATATATAAATTTTGATTTAAGTGGAGAGTACAATGGAAACGTCTGTGGTCAGTTCACTAACCAGCTATTTTCAAAAGCATCATCAAATAAAGATGTTGCAACAATATCATCGTTTTAGCTCTAGCCAATGGAGTAAAAAAAAAAACAAAAAAAAAGTTGCCATTATAGCAAGACTCACTTCAGTAATGAATAATGTGCTATAAAAACTTTAATAACAGAACCTTAAAATTTGTATCATATTGTGCACTTTTCAAAGCATCTTCATGTAGATTATCTCATTTTGTTATCAAAAAAAAAACAAAACTTGTGAATTAGATGGGCAGGTATCATTAGCAGACAAAGATGCTGAGGCTGGGAATAATGCTGCTCAAAATTTCCTTCTTTCAGTGACTTTTTCAAGGACACACAGTACAGGGAGGTTCAAAATCCAGGTCTTCTGATTCCAGGTCCAATGCTCTTTCACTTTTAGGTGCAGTTTCTCTTTTTGTCCTTAGTTTGTTTTTAGTAGTTTGCTAATGTAGAAATTGGAGCTAGAGGTTAAGGGGAGATGAGTTGCTGTTTTTCATCCTGTGTTGCTAGAGTTAGCAGTTCAGGTCACTTACAGGTGTGTAGGTGGGTGTTTTTGTAGGAGATAAACTCAAAGGTGGAGAGTAGTATTTGGGGAAAGTTAGACTGGCCTGTACTCCACAATGGCCTGAGAAGTGAGATGAGCTGATCTGTGGGCTCTTAGAAGCAAAACTCAAACATGAGACCATCACACTCATCTTCCTCAAACATTTCATGAAAAATATGAAGCAAGAGAACATAAGGCAGTTAAATAATTCTTTCTGAGAACTGAGTTCATTTTTTCTTCCAAACAGGAAAACTGAATTCTAGGTGAACAGGACTCTGCACCCAAACCAGTCCTAACCTCATTCCTTCCAAAGTGCCTTGGACTCTGGTGTTTCTTGAAAGATATGCTCAGACCCAGAGTCATTGAATTTTGTTCCTTTAGGTTGTTCTCTATGGTGGTCATGATGGTCCACTGACTGTTGATTCAAACCCAGTGTTTAAGGTCAGCAGTGAGAACTCAATAAATGTCAGTATTCTTTGGTCACAGATCGCACCCTCAAATCTTGGTCATCTTTCTTGCAAATTCCTCCTGTTGGCCATAAGGCAGTGCCACCCAAAGGTGTATCATTAACAGAGCTCACATCCATTAGTAACAGAGGTAAGGCTGATTGTAGGACCATCTTCACCGCAGAGCACCAGATGAGGAACAGTGGGTTACCAGGAAGCATCATGATACAGTCAGTCAAGGACTAGGAGAGAAAAGACCTAGTCAGCTATGGCAAGTTACTTGCCTTCCCTGGATCTTAGTTTCTTCATCATTAAAATGTGCTCATTGGACTGGATTAACATTTCTCACATGTTAATGCATTTTAAGGAGCAATAGTTCTGTGGGATATCAATAGGTGTTACTGCTGGGGGAAAGGTAATGTAGTCAAGTAATTTTAAAGAATACTGGATTACGGCAAGTTAAATAGGTTTCTTTACTTTGGGACTTCACAAAAGCTTTAATATGCCCACATGCATGCTTAATATCTGAGAGGGATAAAAAATGTCATGTTTTTTTTGCCAGGAGTCCCAAGGGACTGTAATTATTTGTAAATACCATACTTGATTGTCCGTATCATTCTATCTGCGAGGGAGGGAAGCCTCATATGAAATTTTGGTATAGTTAAAAAAAAAAAAAAAGACTAAGGGAAAGGTAAATTTCTTGACTCTTTTGGGCTCTAACCATATTCAAGGTTGGAGTTTGTGGAGTGAGCCACCACTTGCTCACCTGTAACATGAAGAACACCTGCAGCCTGGAAGTCTCAAGGTTGGAGTCATCAACTTGATTAGGTTATTATCACAGAAGCCCCTAGTAACCTGCATAAAGATATTGGGAAGATGGCCCCTAATAAGTAAGCATTTATAGATGTCAGCAGTGATCCACTTTTTAGATTATGACCTTGGAGAAGGCCAGGGATGAGAAATTATGAGAGCAACTAAAATGCTGTCAAAATATGGAAAATGTAGGTAGGCCTGGCATTTTGGCAGGTTAGCAGCCAGAAGGGCAGCAGAATGGGTAGGTGGGGGATAGGGCACAAAAACGAACTATTCTACTTTACAGTGTGGTTAATTGTGGGCCTTGCCTCCACCATACACCATACCTCTCTTCTCTCTGCACAACACTTAAGACTAGTTAGAGTGATCTGTGTCCAGTTCACAGTTAGCAAGATACAATTTTGTGTAATCGGGTTTTGCGGTCTGTGTAATCAGGTTACATATTCATCTACAGGAAGGGTGGTCTGTGAAATTTTGCTTTCTATGATTTGACATGTCCAGGTAGCTGCTGAGCACTGCAGCACTCCTTTTTAATTGGGTTTCCAGTGTGAGATTGCAGTATTTGAATGTTAAGGTCATTAGGAACACAACACGCACAATTTTGTGAATTTATTAACTCTGAGAATGAAACTTTCTGAATTCCATAGGCCCTGCTCATTAAAGAAGAACAAACTGCCAGCACTAAGAAATAAAAAAAATTGAAAGAAATAAAAAGGACAGGTAGTAGCGCTTCACCTAAAAACATATCAAAAGATGCTTTCAGATCCAATTGGGCCTGTTTACCATACAGACAGACTTTTGCCATCGAAGATTTTATTAAGCAACTTAATATATTTTTTAAATAATTTTTAAATTATAGTTGACATACAATATTATGTTAGTTTCAGGTGTACAACATAGTGATGACTATTGATATAATTTACAAAGTGATCACCTCACCCCAGTAAGTCTAGTTTCCATAATAAAGATTTTTCTAAGCCTCTGCAGTGCAGCTGTGTCTTTCTTCACATCCCTGAGCTGCTTTATGTCACCCTGATACTTTTACAAGGCGAGCTGCCCATTTCATACATGAGCCCAAGAGTATTTCAGGTCTGTCTTAAAGCTTCTATGTACTCAGCTTATTTTAATGTAAGTATTTTCAGCTTTTTCCCTGTGAGCATGAGATTGCTTTAGGAGTGATGATCTTAAGGGTCACATCTTTTTAAATTTAATTTTGTAATAATTTGCACCCTTGGACGAACTAACCAGTACTTCTTTATAGGTGGATTCATTAAATAAGTGACAACTTGGCTGTTCCAGTGGCTAATGGCACTGTGCACTGTGCCTGTAGTGTGTGTATGCAGGGCTGAGGGGAGGGGAGGGGCTCAGGATCCAGCATTCACTCTGCTCCACAAGCCCTGTGTGGCCACATGAAGCCTCCTCCATCCGGAGAAAAGGTAACCTTTCCTGGGTCATCAAAGGCATGTTATAGGCCAGCAGAGGTTCTATTGATGGCTCATCATTTTCTCCCATTAGTGATATAATGACTTTCTTAATTAGTTTATAGATGTTTATAGTTCTTGAATATTCCAGTTTTATCCACAGTTGAGAATGAATAAATTGGGAATGCCTTCCTTAAGGAAAGTCAATGAGACTATTCCAGCTATTAAATGCCACTAAAATGCTATACAACTTTGTTTTAATATTAATGTTAAAATATATTTACAATACTGTTAAATTATAAGAATGTTTATAACTTTATATTTTCTTCCCAATAGCGTCTTATTAAAAGTATCACTCCAGAAACACCAACAGAAATTCCCTGTGGGGACATCCGCTTGAATGCCATATAAAGTGCTTCAATGAGAGGAAAATGGCTTCCCAACAAGCTCTTCCTCCACTTCTGACAAGTCACGCCTCGCCTTCTCCCTCTAAATGAGTTTCCAGCTAAGCCTGACAATGAAAGGGTCTTTTTCATTGAGATGCAGTCCTAAAAGACTATGGTGCCCAGACTCTCATGGCCTCTAGCCACTTCTTTCTGTGAAATCTCCTGGACATATTACCGTGTTAGACTCTGTGATGCAGCTGAACTATTTTGGATGCGTAAGGGTGTATATGGAGGTGATGAAAACCACCATATAATTAGTTAGGATTGGATTTAGAATCAAGTCTGTGAAAGTCTCCTGTATCATTCCTTGTTCTGATGTTTGGTATCTGACGTCTGTTTGCTTCTAAAGGTTTCACTGTACATGAATGCATAAACTATGTAGGAGAAAACGGGGATAGTGTCTTGCTAACCATGTATTTTCTGAGTAGCATAGAATTCTATAGCTGGACCTACTAGAACCCTGCAACCCATGTGCTGCTGTGGAATCAGGAGAGGAAGATATAAGAAACTAAACTGAAAAATAATGTGTACATGTGAGCATGTGTCTGTGTATACTGTCGTTTAAGTGAATCCTTCCCTTATTCCAATACTTTGGGCCCATTGCAAACTATATGAATTTCCTCTAATTTTTCTTACATTAACAAATTCCACCTACTCAAATGTGTATATATGTTATTATTTGAAGAGTATAATTACAGCATGCTCTGCCTCCTTCTTTTTCCAGTGACACTACATGAGCTCAAACACCTTCCTTTATGGGCCAGTCTTTGGCTTCTGCTGCACTTCATTGTCATCTCCCTGTCTCTTTCTACTAAACATTTAGGATAATGTTCCACAGGCAAATCTGGCCTATTTCATTAGTCACTATGGCTTTGCCAGGAACTACTTTGAAGATGGATATTGACTAATACACCTTAGGTGTTCAGTTGGCTATCTGATTCAAGCTCTGTATACTTCAAATGATTGAGTTTGACCGTTGAGGTTATTTTGCTTTATGAAGAGAATAAATCCAGTTCTTGCTTATAGCATATGTAGACTTGGTACCTTAACCTAAATCAAGGTCATCCTCAATCCAAAAGTAATTGGAGAGTCTGGGATAGCCCAGACTTAAATGGCCAACCCCACCCCAGCCCCCGCCAACTCCTTGACCCTTCCAGGTTGAATACCAACCAGGATTGTGAGCCCACCAGATAATTTTCAAGATCGAATCTAAGTAAGGCTAATTGAGAAAGGGTCAGTAAATAACTTTCATTCCACATAAAACCCTTAATACAGACCAAGTAAATTTGACCTTCAGTGGCTTGTGACTCTCAGATGCATAGGTAGAGAAGCAAATTATACCTTGCGGTGTGAGATTTACTTATCAAAATCTTAAAGGAAATAAAAACATAGTTAATGATAAAAGGACCCAATCATCTAGCTCTACATCATTTATTTCCTCTATATAAATCAAATTTAATTCTAACAGCCTTATATAGAAAGAAGACCCATATAGCAGAGGCCTGGTTTTATTCATTTATAGTTCTGTTGGCTTCCTTTTCTCAATCTTCCTGGCCACCTTCCTGTATTCCCCCTCCATCTTTCTATTTCTGATTCTTTGTTTCTCCTAGCAGGATGTTTTCCTTATAGATGATAGCTGCTGAGAAGTTTCCCGAAGTATTAGAGGTAAAAATGAGGGAGATTAAGAAACATTCTGTGCTGACCTACCTTCATTATCTTTACTTTTTCATTCTTTCTTGTTACCTTATTTCCATTCTCTTTGCTTTCTAGCACGCTGAGAGAGGTTATATAAGTGGCAGCATATTCAGTGGTCAATACCTTTGCAAATTTTAAGAATTTCTTTTATAAAGATATTCAGATATGGATTCTCCCCAGTCCACACACATTTACACAGTCTCCAAAGATAACATTTTTAAAAAAGCACTTTTCAAACAGTGTTAACAGGACAGGTATTAAGGGAAGTATATAGGTGTTTTGAAAAGTTTCAAACTTCAATAGATTTTTTAAAAAATCTAAAATCTCTGTTCTGCATAGTTTGCATTTACTTTACCCCTATTTATCAATACTACTATGGACTTTTTCAAGGAAGGCTTTAGGTAGACGTACTTTAAAATAATCTTTTAAAGAACTTTTGAATCTAATGTAGCATTTACATAAAAATATAAACTACAAATGGAATTTTAACATTATTTAGGTACTGAAGTTAATTTTTTTGTGATTTTATTAGTAAGAAATTCCCAAGAAATAGGCAAGACACAAGACAAAGACATGGAGGCCATTCAATTGACTGAAGTTGTTTTATTGATATGCAGTGAAGTCCAAAGAATACATCTCTCTTCTAGAAAACTTACAACCCATTTACAACTAATTCCATTTGTGGTATGGAATGCATATAACGTGTAACCTAAATTCATTGTCCTGGCTGCCCCATCTGGATATGTATGCAAAGACCCTGACAAACTCAAAAATCAATAGAATAGCTCCAAAATCAAATAATGAAATCTCAAAATAAGGCAAGTTATTGTCAGATGAGTCACTCCCTCACCATTCTTTTTACTTAGCTTGTTAATTTGATGCCACTAATCTTAAAATTTAAGTGCAAGGATGAACTTCCAGTTAACTCACACACCCCACCCCCATTCCTTAAAAGGGAGATTATTCTCCTGGAAGAATTGTATTCTTTCTGATAAGTAGAAAAGACTGGCCTAATTTTTCTATCTGTTGTATAATTGATTTGGAGTTCACTGTCAAAGCAAAGCTTAAAACTATGGAATGCGATAGCTCAACTGTGCTTTTAAAACTATGGAATGCAATAGCTCAACTGTGCTTTTACGCATATCTTAGATAATGTTTAACTACCCAGTGGTATAATTCGAGCCTAGTTCTTTTCTAAGCATGTCTCTTTACTCATAAATCAACACCTGGTGCTAAAGATATCATTAAAGACAGCAGTAATCAGAAGGCATTTTTCAATCTCCTGTCTTTGTCAGGAAGGGATGAAGAAGAGCACTAAGTTCCTCAGAGAGACTACGCCACAAATGGTCGTCCCCATAAGTAATGTAATAAAAGCAAAATAGTCATATGCTATGTGAGAAGTTGTATATTTTAAAGTCATCATGGAGCTCACACATTATCTAAAATGCAAGGAGAGTTTCACATAGGGTCTAAATTAGGAAAGTGAGCTTAGAATGTGCTTGCTTGAGAAGCACGTTAGAGAATGAAATTCATAAATCCAAATACAGAAATGTTACAATAGGGAATATTCCTACACTATAGTAAGCTTTTCTGGTCCACTTGAAACAGTAGGAGTTTTTTCTTCAATATCAGAAATGTCAATATTTATTAAAATTTGTTGTGTTTAGTTTCATGAAGGGCTGTTTCAAAGTTTTTGTTCTTTCTTTTTACTTTCTGTAGTATCACCCTTTCCCCTCATTGCTTAACTGCCTCTAAGTTTTAATGAGAGAACAATATTTTAAAGTCCAGATAACTATTTTAGAGGTAGGAACAAACCTCGTAACTAAGCTAATTTCTCTGCTCTTCTTGGGACCTGGAAATTTCTAAAGAAAGGTGAACTTAAGTTTTACTTCCTCTACTAGAATGAAATAATACCTCTTTCAATCAGTTTAGTGGGTATTTACCACAGTGGAAAAGATATTTTAGGATAAGATCTTAGATATGCCTGTCCTTTTGTTTCATATAGTTGGAATCTATTCAGTATTGTTTCTACATCAGGTATTTCAAAAAACCTTTTCAAGAGGAGTCTTTTTTGGGAAATGACACAATATATTTCCATTGAATTTTGGGTGGTTTTTCTCTTATCAATACATCACAAAATTCTTGCAAAACAGCTGCGCTACCGCCACTGTAAGTTTTTGTTTTTTAAGCTATCAAAATAGATTTTCTTCACTGGCCAACTCTAATTTAGAAACTGTGTATTCGTGGAGCACCTTATTAGAAAAAACTTTTAATGTCTGCTGAAAAACTTTACACTTAGGGAAGAGGACAGATAACATCAGTCCTTCAATTCTGTAATTGAAGACTCCAAATATAGTAGATAATTTATTCCTAGCAATTTGTAAACACTGACATTCCAAACTACTAATATTTGGGGAGGAGTTATCCCGTCTTTATGCTAAAATATCTAAATTCCCATAAACAAATAAGAGCACTTGCAAAATTTTTAAAAAAGGTTATTTTGAAAGATTATTTGAACTCTAATATTAAAGGTCTACCTATCTTAAAACTTGATATAGAAAAAATATATTTTAAAAGATAAAATTAGGGACTTTAAAGAAGAATTTGCAGTTATTTCTCCAATGGCATATAAAATATGATTTGACTTACAATTTTTCAGGATACTTTGTGCATTGGACATATCAATGAGGTGCTTCAAACTCTAGATTACAGTTAAATTATATAAATGGTATTTCTTTTTCCCTCATTTTCACTTTCTCCCATATTACTTACAGCTAAGAACAAGAAAATTTCTTCCACTATTCACCTCTGTAAATGGTGGTAATATGAAATTTACCAATGTTATTTTTCAGATGAAACATTTCATTTTTAAACTTTAATGGCAGATTTAAACTTAAGTTTTATTTGTATAAAAGAGTAGTCTCTTTAAGATGCAAAGAATGCCCCTATATTAATTTTTCACTATTTGGTCATAAATGCGCCAAGTTAGATTGTGAGACATCAGTAAATGCCTTCCGCTGTGAACTATTACTGTAATAACTTTTATGATTTGTTCTCATAAAAAAAAACCTTCCACATCCTTAATTAAAAATCTTAACTATACATTGTCAAAACATTTACACATCCCCCCAAAATATCACTGCATATAATTTATAAATATGTAGTACCAAAACCACCTAGAATTAGATATTAAATTTCTATAAAGCTAATTCTTACAATTCTTTGCAATTTGTTCAGAACTTTATATGCTTTCACATATATCCCATTTGATCATCATAGCTCTGCACGACAGATGTTATTGTCCCAGGTTTGCAGATGAGGGGCCTGAGGCTGAGAGAGGTTAATTGATTTGCCCAAGTTCACACACCTAGAAAATACCTAAGTTTTCTGATTGCTGGCCAAAGGTTACTTGCATGTCTTTCAAATCATCATCTATAGAAAACCAAATACACGGATTCTAAATCCAAAAAAGAAAATCATGAGGGACGTGTTCCCAACAAACAAGGACATTCATTCTCCTACATAACCACAATACAACCATCAAAATCAGGAAAGTAACTTTGATACATTACCACCATCTAATCTGACCTCATTCAATGTTTTTTTTTTTTAACAAAAGGACCCATTCCAGAATCACACTTCTCATTTAGTTTCATGTCTTTTTTCCCTCCTTCAATCTGCAAGCTTCCCAGGCTTTCCTTGACTTTTGTGAACTTGACACTTGAAGACTACAAGCCAGTTATTTTGCTGAATGTCCCTCAATTTGATTTAATGATTGATTCCTAATGATTAGATTCAGGAAATGTATTTTGGCTGAAATATCATGACACTGATGTGCTTTTCACTGTACTGGATCAGGTAGAGCACGATTTGATTTGTCCCCATACTGGTGATGTTAACTTCAACCACTTGTCAGGCTTTCCACTGTATTCTTTTGTGATTAAATAGTATTTTTTAGGGAGGGATTACTCTGAGTGTGCAAATTCCCTGTTCCTCATCTAATTCTTAATTCATTCATTTTTTACAGATACTTTAGTCAGTGGATTATAATCCATTATTATTATTTTGCTGTTCAAATTGTCCTACATTGTTAATGAGAGTCCTTTCAAGCTGGCTTGTCTTTTTTACATGTTCCATAATTCTTAAAAAACTTCCTTACTTTCTGGAATGATATCTCAGTATCATCATGTACTTTCTCCACCACAGCCATTTCTTATTTTTAGTGAAAAATGTATTTAGAAACCAAGATCTAGGTGGTAGGTTTTGCTCATTGCAAGTAGTGTCACTGCTACCAAGTACTCTCACTGGACAGAACTAAAGTGTGTATGTATGTGTAAGCACATACACATTTGCATCTATAATTATCTCTCGTGAAAATATATAGAGTTCACACCATTACTTCCAAATCCAACCCAAAACTACAAAGTTCATTTTAGTTTTCTCTCTTCATATTTATAATCCCTTCTAACGCAGTGTGAAACCTGGCTCCCATCACCCTGAATATTTTATACTTATTTGATCAGTTGCCCTGAGTGTCAGCAACATTTCATTGCTGTTGCTACCTCTACACAGCAGCCTTCATAACCCATTCAGATTCTGACACTTTGTGCAGGGATTGCCCCCAGAACAAATGCCATTCTTAAACAGCTCAGGCTGACAATCCTTCAGCCCTATTTGAATCACTGGACTAAGAGTAGTGAAGGGGTACTCTCCCAAGGGAAAATCAAGGCACTGTTCCCAGAAAAGGGGTAAGTGCCTGCCAGAGAGGCAAAAACATGTTATATCTGGGGAAGGAAATAGACAAAAACCCTTAATTTGCAGCTTCTCCCTGAGTTATATCAAACTTAGTTATAAAAGTATATAGTCGACCCCTGAACAATACAGAGGTGAGGAGGTTAGGGGTACTGATCTCTCGAACAGTTAAAAATACGTGTATAACTTTTGACTCCTCCAAAATTGAACAATTAATAGCCTACTATTGACCAACTAGAAGTCTTACCAATGTCAATTAACAAATATTTTGTATATGTATTATATACTATATTCTTACAACGAAGCTAAAGTTAAAATAATTTATAGTTATTGAAAAGAATCTGCATATAATTGTACCCACACAGTTCAAACCCATGTTGTTCAAGGGTCAGCTGTATATTTCCTAGCTAAAGCATCCAAGCTGCTTTGTGAAAGTCTCAACTATTAGAAGAGGGAAATTGACAGCTTATCAGATCCCTGACTCCAGTGTCTCCCTCTTGCATACCTGGTTAATCTTCCAAATATGAGGCGCTAGTTCTAACAACCTTAAGGAACCAAATTTTCTAACAGAGTTGAAGACTTTTAGTCCGTCTCATGGTCTTCCATAATCCCACCCAAGCTTTTTCATAGTTACATTATACTATATCCCTCTGTGCACATAGAATCAGTGCTTTTTAAGTATTTGTCACCATCAATGATCTATTTTAAAGTATTAGGATGTAAATGATATTTAATGTGTCAGTCAAGAGATAAGAGCATTAGCTTTGTGTTACTTTTTCTTTCTGGTTTTAAAAGTATAATAAAATGATTTATGAATGCTAAATTTGATCCTTATTACAATTTTTTTCTAAAAGTCAATATTCTTATTAAACAAAGTTTATCTTAAAAATAAAATGTGGTTAACTATGATAAAGTTAAGTATGAGAGATAAAAATAGCACTTTCTTAAAGGGAAGAAGACTGGTTAGAGAACTATTTTCTCCATATTATTCATCCTTTCCCATGAAAAAATTTATAATATTTAATTTCAAATGGTAAGTTTCAAAGACTTAGTACAGATATTCTGGTTTTATTTTGATATATGAATGGAAGCTATAATAAGCTGTATTATATTTTTTAGGGTATATAAACAAGACATGTTCATAAATAGGCCAAATGGATCTTAAATTAATTTCATTTAGGCTAAATGTCTCCATCTTTTCACACTTAGCTAAAACTGATTTATATACATAATCAATTTACTAACTTGCATGGGTTTCAGAATTAAAGTGATTTCTAATGAAATATAAGAGAAACTGTGGCACAGGTGAATGGCTTTACTTTTAAAATAAAATATAAGCATGAATTACATGTATAAACACACCACTATTTTTATTTTCAGTTAAGCCAAGTATGCTCTGAGCTAAAAAGTTATTAGGACAAGATATATATTCATATTTTACACTTTAATACAAATTTAAAAACAAAGTATAACAATATTCCCTATTGTTCAAATGTACATAATTTTATCTGAAACAATATTTATAAAACAAACAGTTTCTGGAACAAAGCCAACATTATGAGTTGTTTAAATCATTTTTTAATGGTTGTACTGTAGCTAATATTCTCCAAATACCAGGATTTAGTAGACTGTTTAGGTTGGCTGAATACAATCAAGAATGTGGTATTGGTAAGTAAATATTATATATCATTTCAAACATTCAAGATAAAAGGACTGACTTTTGACTTAAACCTAAAACAAAAATAAATTTTGAAAATATATTTCGAAAATACCCTCCCAACCACTATTAACATGCTCCTTTACGTGTTCCCACAACACGTTCCAGGAATTCAATCATCTTCTTTCTCAATATATGTCTTTGTATTAACCCGTGCCATTTGCCTGGCCAAGTACCTGTCTCTAGCTGACATTACAGTTTCTTCATTGTTCCGTTTTGCAAACTTGTTCAAGGCCTCGTCTGCTCTCTCTTGTTCTTTGCCTATCTCCTGGCATTCCTCTGTGATTCTGTGTTTTGCTCCCAGCGATGTTTCAGAGCTAGAGGGTTTCTCTGGGTTTCTTTCTTTGTCTTTTTCCATGTTTATCATTTTACTGGATCTTTCCTGGCCCAGGAACCTATCCTTTGCCCTAGAATTCGGGCTGCTTTCCTTTCTGTCTCGCTTTCTTTCTGAAGATTGAACACTTATTTCTTGTTTTTCTCTATCTCCGTATTTGTCACTGTTTTCATATCTTTCTTTCCTTGCTTTCATATGCTCCTCCTTTTCTTTGCCTTTCTCTTCCTTCTCTCTCCCTTTCTCACTGTGTCGGTCATGATCATTTCGTTGTCTATTTCTTTCTTGTTCTCTTGTGGGATATTTCTCCCTTTTCCATTCTCTGTCATTTCTTTCCCTTTGGTCTTTTCCCCTCAGTTTATCTTCTTGTTCATGCCTCTTCCAGTGGGAATTTCTATGACTGGCTTCTCTGTGCCTATGGGAATCCTTTTCTTTTTGGTAATCACGGTCAGTGTAATAGTTCTCCTGGTCCCTGGACTGTCTCCCTTGGTGCTGGTCTTCCTTTTTCTCATGTCCTCTTGACTTGGAACTTTTTGTGTGGCGTTTGGTACCATGCTCTCTTTCTTCACTAGATGACCGTGAGTTGGTTTGATTCTTGTGATGCCTGGAGTCATTCTCAGAGGTCTCTACGTCCTTTTCCCTTCTGCAGTTCACTTTATTTTCCTCCATTTCATCATTCTCACTGCTGTTAGCATCAAAGTCACTGTCTGTATCTGGGTTTTCCTCTACTTTCACAACAGTTTGGAGAATGCATTTCTCATGTAGTATTCTGTTCTCTGAACTTACTTCATCAGAATAACCCCTTGATTTCTCTTCTTTTATCTCAGACCTTTAAAAAATAATATAACACTGAATGCTACATTATCAACTGTAGTAAACAAATGAAGTGTTCTCAATACCTGATATAACTAAACTTATATATACCTTCTGATTACCCAAATGCAAAAAGGTGCTGATGTCTATTTATCTTGTAAACATATACAAACTAGCATTTTATAACCATTCAGAATTTTCAACATTGATAGAAGTGAAAAAGAAAATGAGCCTTTCTGTATCAGACCACTAGAATCTTCAGGCAGTGATCTGTGCAGTCTTCAATTTGCTCAGCACAGACAAAGAATACGTAGGGAAGGTAAGATACATTTTGGATCTTAGTAGTATTTTCACAACATGAAGTTGTGGCTCTTTGTTGGATTTTTATTTTTCTTTCCAAAAAATTTAAAGTCCTGGAAATAGATGAAAATAATTTTTTTTCCCCCACAGCAAAATGATAGTAAAATCTAATTCTAACTATCACTAAATAAACATTCTTATGATTCAAAAGGCACCGGTATCCTGATATACCCCTTGGCACCTATCACAACAGAATGGAAATATATGAATCCATCCAGCTATTATAATCAGTAACACTACAATTGTTTACATCATCTACATTTTCCCAGCTAATAAACGTGGTTAATTTATTTATATTA
Organism: Pteropus alecto; assembly: GCF_000325575.1. Lineage (NCBI taxonomy): Eukaryota > Metazoa > Chordata > Mammalia > Chiroptera > Pteropodidae > Pteropus > Pteropus alecto. The sequence continues at coordinate 20,893,958 of NW_006443570.1, read as the reverse complement.
CTCACACATTCATTCTTATTAATCACACTAAGAGAGCAACGACTATGGTTCTTTAGAAACTGCTAGCAGAACTATCTTGGCTAACAAACTCACTAATAATTATGAATTCTATTAGACTCTGAGAAGTACAACTATTAAAAAGACACTATAAAGTTTCATAGCTGGCCTTACAACTATTTAATAGAAATACTAATTCTCCATTCAAAATCTCAACTTTTAAATATATTTTAGACTCATAATTCTTATCAATATTTTAATCAAAACTTAGCAGTTGGGGGGTAGGTGGGAAATATAAGCCTAATTCTTTCTCTTCATCCTTAATTCCATTCTCCTGCCTTTCCCCAGCAACAGACTCAGATCCTCTTATCTAAAAGTTTCTGTTCCCCAAAAAAGTTTAAATACAAGTTTAGGACACATTCTCCCTCTACTTTTAGCTATATACTTATGGCATAATCATTTCACCATTCTTATTTAGTACTTTATAATTTTATTCTGAAATCCTTCCAATCCTTACTTTCCAAACGAATACTAATAGAAATGTCTATAGAAATGATAATGTCCTTATCTGTGCTGTCTAATATGGTTAGCCACTAGCCAAATGTAGCAACTGAGTATTTGAAATAAAAATATTTTAGATTTTTCCAAAATTTTATTTTTAATATTAAACAGCCATACATTTCCAGCCCTTGATATGTAAATCTTACATTTTATGGAGGCTGGGTTTTACTTATAAAAATACACCATCTCTCTTTCTATATAGTACCTAAACATGTGTGTAGGTTTACTGCAGAATAAAAATGATCCTGAAGTAAATCTATAGGTTTTTAAATTAAGAAACTGTAAATCCCTATCCATTCAATTAGGTCGGGTGCGGCTAACAAAACAACATGCAATGCTATAATCCTCTATCTTCTAGAAGGTTAAGATGATCTTACAACCACAGATCATGAGCAGTATCTTTCTTCTAAATATTCCATATGTCACATCTTACCTGGCTTCACGAAAGCTGCATGTAGGTACTTCCTCTTCACCAACTGCTTGATTTAATAGATGCCTATAAAATCCACTGAGATCTTTCTGCTTGGTTACATCCAAACGTGCTAAGAGGGAAAGCAAAAGTGAGAATATATTCAACGAGACAAAAATGCAGTTCAGTTTTACAAGAATAGAGTATATAACATACAGTGTGTAAATTATTCTCTAGATCAAGAGTTGGCAAACTATAGCCTATAGGCCAAATTTGGTCTGCTGCCTATCTTTGTAAAGAAATTTTTATTGGAATATAGCCCTGTCTAGGGCTGCTTCCGCATTACAAAGGCAAAACTGAATAGGTGCAACAGAGATAGCCTAAAATGTTTCTTATCTGGTTCTTTACACAAAGTTTGCTGACTGGTGCTCTAGATAAACACACAGTACATGCTTAGACCAAGTCTTACAGATTTGGTTTACTTCCACTTAAAATTGATGAGCACTTGCCAATTAAGCTATTTATAGGAACATATTTTACTTAGATCTTGAAAATGACGAGTAGAAAGCACTATGATATTCTTGGCCTCTGCACGTCTTTGTTCTTTCTTGAATTAATGTTATTGTTTTTCTAAATGCACAGTTGATGCTCCTTGGTTGATACGCCACTAGTTTTCTCATCCCAGAAAATATAGCTAGAATTTAAATCTCAGTTTATATTGCTTCTGACAAATTTCATGGTATTATGCCTTATAATCAATGTTTTTACATTTAGAATCATTTTCCAAGGCAACGACTTATAATGACCATAGTTTTAAACAAAAGATGTAATAGTTACTGAGAATATGATTGTGTTTTTAGTTAAAATCTCCTGTAATATTATATTGTATACCATTATTCATATAAATTATGACTATAACATTATAATCTAAAAGTTCAGTGACAGAGCAAACGGCTAACCATAGGGCAGAATTCTGCCGCTTCTGTTTCCTTCTACCCTCTCCCTCTTCCATTTCACCTTCGAGTGCAGCAGCTCTCTTTTCTCTTTCCTCCTCTTCAGCTCTCTCTTGCAGTTTTTTCTTATAAGCAGATGTCACAAATGCCTCTTTATCATCAAATTCTCCCTTTTCCATTTCTCGTTCTCTCTGTATTTTCTTTTCCATTCTTTTTTCTTGTTCCTTTTTTCTGATCTCAACTGCTTTTAGTAAGTTGTGAATATATTTGGGCTGGGGGAAAATATGATTATTTAGGAAAGAGTAAAAGATAATAATTGTTAATATTCTAGTTTTTATCATGAATTAAGATTAAAATGTCCAATACAAACAGGAAGGATTGTCATCTTCTCAATATAAATTTACTAGCAAGATGCAACGACATTGATGGACCTAGAGGTTATTATGCTGAGTGAAATAAGTCAGAGAAAGATAAATATCACATGATTTCACTCATATATGGGGTATCTAAGGAACAAAAAGAACAAACTAATCAAAAATAGACTCACAAATATAGTGGACAATTTGGTGATGGACAGAGGGGACAGGGGTTGGAGGCTGAGAGAATGGAGTGAGGGTTGAAGAAGTACAAATTAGTAGTTGATAGTTGGGCATGGGGATGGGGAGCATAGCAGAGGGAATGCAGTTAGCATTAATATGATGGCTAAGTGGAGGGCCAGGAGAGGGAGGGAGTAATTGGGGAGATCGTTTTATGACCACTATAGATGTCTAACCAAGTACTGTATACTTGAAACTAATTAAAATTAATAAATTTATTTTAAAAAATTGACTAGCAAGAGTGAAACTAAAATTCTTTTCCAAAAATATCTAAATGTAAAGACAAAAAATTTTCAAAGTGCTATTTTATTATTTTTTAATTTCAAACTAAATAAGTAATTTTCCGTTTTTCTCACGCTTTTTACTGGTATTATCTTAATACTTCTTCAACAGATATGTGAATTGGAAAGGTTCCTACTAGTTTTTCACATTAGCTAAAAGATGATTATTTAAAATGGTAGCTTTAATTTTACGCCACTTTATTGGTAGATATTGTAAGATGCAAACATCCTTAAAAATCAATCTGTGCTTGTGAAAGAATGATAGAAAATTTGAACTTATTTCAATTCTCCCTGCCTTCTAATTTTTTCAAACTAAAAATCTAATCATATGTGTACAGATCATTCCATTACCAAGTAGGAAGCAATAAAAAAAATGAGAGGATTGATAAAACACAAAGATAAACAAGATCAGAACAAAGACTTCCTATGAAAATTTTTTCAAAAAATTATTTACAAAGGTTTTAAAGCAAAAAACAAAATTTACAAAGCTGTGAGATGATTCACTTGCTCCTGTTAGAATACTAAATGTAGGGCTTCCTGGGTTCTAAGTTCAATTTAGAATAACTGGAACTAGGGGCTCTTCATACTTCAAATACCTAAAGCTTTTTCTCAGATCATCTTCATGCGGAGTAAAATTAAGATACAAGATACAAGTCAAGGTTAAAGAAAGTTTGTATTTGTAGCTACGAACCTTTCGGTCTTTTCCCAAAAGCAATTTGGGATTACTTTCTTCTTTTTTTTTCTGCATTTCATCATAAATACTGTCATATTCATATACAGTAGAATCTTCTGCAAGGGCCTTCTGGATTTCCAGTTTAGTCTTAAAAAAAAAAAAAATTAAACATGTTTCAAAAATATGAGCTAAGAGATACCACAAAAAGTCTAAGTAATTTTACTGAGACAGGATCATAAATCAGAAATGTATCATAAAAATTATATCAATCACATTTTAAGACAAAAAATATGAACAACAATTCCAGAGCCACGCTGCCTGGTTTTGAATCCTAGCTCTATACTTTCTAGCTACTCTGGCAGGTTCGAATGATTTTTCTGTGCCTCAGATTTCTTCATCTAAAAAAAAATGAAAATAATTATCTACACTGAGTTATTGGAGTGATAATTTAATAAACTTAAAACACTCAGAACAGAACCCGACAGAGTGTTTGATAAATGTTCACTATTATTTATCCATGTGTACATTAACAGAATTATTCACATAAAAAGGTCAAAAGGTCCATGGTATAACAGAAACATCTAACCTTGGTTTTAAGATGCCTCTATTACATTATATATTAAACTTTATCATTTTTAGTTGTTTCCAAATGGTAGGAAATAATTTTTAAAAAGCTCCCAACATAACAGAAAAATGAGGACATTTTATAATTAACATTTTTGCAATTTTAATTGTATAAAGTCCTCTGCCTTTGTTCATTATGTTCCTTCTATCTAAATGTTCTTCCTGCTTTCAAAATCTTATCTAGAGTTTCAGGGCCAGCTCAAACCCTACCTCTTAATCTTAAATGAGGCTATTTGTCCTCAGGAGGACTTTTACCCCCAATGATTTCTTTCTGATGGCACATTCTATACTGCAATATTTAGCTCTTAATAGTATGTTTGATGTTATTACTTTCTAGTTGTTTCACAAATCTTAATCTCTTGTCCCAGCTTGTAAATTCCTGAGGCACAGAGATCACACGTTTTAACTTTTTCTTGAATTGCTACATAGCCTACTGCAATGTGCAAAGAGGGATATTTTTTAAGTGACACGGTGATATTACAATTATTCAAAGAATCAACCTGATATTCCTGGGTTTTTGAATAGTAACTTTCTGGAATATTACTGTAAGGCATAAAAATTTTTTAAATTTTCTTACTTTTCAACATTTACTTTAACCTCAGAAAAACAATGATTCTCCTGCCTACATGGTGAATTAGTACTGCTGCTCTCTCCCCAAAACCAACCTGGAGAACTGAAAGAGGAAAACATGGAATACAAGAAATAATCACCAGCAAAGGAAAAGTGACAGCAGGGCTATTTTAATTGATAACATGCCTTTATATTACTGGGAAAGTAGCAGGAGAGCACTTGTGTAGAAATAAGTCATTAACTTCAGTCTCAAATATATAAAGCAAAAAACTGAACAGAAATCTAAGTAAAAATAGACAAGTCCACAACCATAGTAGGGGATTTCAACATATGCCTCTTAGTGATCAACAGAACAGACAAAAAAATTAGTATGACTATATATGGATTAACACAACTGGCCTAATGGAAACATACAGAACATTTTTCAAGCATAGAGGATATTTATAAAAACTATTTACTGGATCATAAAGTTCATCTTAACACATTTTAAAGATATGAAACAATACAATGCATGATCTTGGAACCCAAAGAAATCATATTAAAAATTAGTAAAAAAAAAAAAGAAAAAAAAAGAAAAAAAAAAGGAAACCCCAAGCCCCTATATGTTTAGAAATTAAGTTCTAAATAACCCATGGGTCAAAAAAGCAATCATAATGTAAATTAGAGAATATTTTGAACTGAATAACAAAAATACCAAAATTTGTGAGATGCAGAGATACCAGTGTTTAGAGGGAAATGTATAGCTTTAAATACATATATTTGAAAAGAAAGAGGACTGAAAAAGAGAGCTATGTACTCATCTTAAAAAGTTAAAAAAATAACAAAATAAACCCAAAGAAAGCAGAATAAAGAGAACATTAATTTGTGATGGCATAAATTAATAAAGTAGAAACAAATTTATAAAACAATTATCATTAGCTCATTAAGACCCAGCAAACCTTAAGATTGTAAGATTTTTATATTTTTTTCAATCTGGATAATTACAGTGAAAAATAAGAAAAATTATAGGCCAATTTCACTTATGCAAAACTCAACATTATACAGAAATCCTTAATCAAATTTTAGTACACCAAATGCAATGATATATAAAAAGGATAATACCTTAAGCCTATGTTGGGTTTATAACATTTGTGGTACGTTACAATGGGACTTTTCTAAAGTTGCACCGACCTTACTTTATTGGTATGAATCAAACATGGTCATAAAGTATTATCCTTTTTACACAGTTCATTCATGATTAAAAAAAATAATAGAATCTCAAATCAAGATTAGAAAGAACTTCTTTGACAACACAAAGACCTATAAAAAATATTATATTTAATGATGACATGTCAAGTTTTTCCAATGATACTTTTCCAATGATGACAATAATAATGTCATCAGTTCTGAACACATGAGGTTCAGATAAAACAATAAAAAGAAAGAAAGAAAAAAGTAGTCTATTAGAGAAAGTACAACATTTACTATTTTCCTCTTAGATTTAGTACATGCAATCAAGCTAGTATTCTTCATGATAAAAGTTTGGGATCAAAGCAGAAGATAAGAGCTGAAACATCCAAGTGGGAATAAGGTGAAAAGTAGGAGGTATAGGTGGGAAAGCAAAGCAGCAGCAGGCAGATTAGAGGTACTAGAAGCACGGTAGCAGCATTTACAATTTCCAAGCAAGCCATGAAAAAATCTCACTAAACAGAAAAAGTGGCTTTGAACAAGCCAGAGTTAAGAATGAAATTAGACTTGAGATTTATGCTTTAAGTGACCAAGAAAAGGCAGCACAAAAATGTCAAAAGAACTCTAGAAAATAAGATACCTACATGACCTTGGAGAAGTTACCAGACTCTCTGGTACTAATTCTCCCATTTATATAGCAAAGAAGTTGAACTTGATGGTGTCTCCAAAATTCTAGAGCTCTAAAATTTATGTTAATCACAGTTTATGATTTTTTGTGTATATTAAATCATTTTGAGGCTGCTGAGTTACACAATACACTAGGAAACTAAGATAAATAAAATAACTAAAATAATTAAAATAACTAATAAAATATCTTAATATAACTAAATATAGAATTCTGTGCCCATTCCCCAGGCAGTAAAACACAGTGGCTAAAAGCTTAGACTCTGCAATTTCACTGCCTGTGTTTGAACATATCTTGACCATTTACTAAGTATGAGACCTCATGAAAGTCACATAAATTCTTTTTGCCTTCATTTCCTCAACTACAAAATGGGGATCAAAAAGGTATTTATCCCAGGATTGCGGTAAGAATTAAAGATAATTCTTAGAAAGTAGTTGTTATAATGTCTGGCACAAAGAATGTGTGTAACAAATTTATCCTTATGCTGGATTTTGGTTAGATGAGGGAGAAATAGGCCAAAAATTATAGAAAATGTAGAGGGGGAAAGAATTCACACTGAAAGGAAAGGACTTTGCCACTGTTTAATTTCACTATGTTCTGCAGCAGCTAAATCTAAGATATATTGGTGTCACAGTAGAAAAATTAGTAAGCCTTTAGGCTTACTTCTGTAATTAGCTGTGTGATCATGAGGGGTAATTTATCCTTTGGAAGTCTCAGATTTTTTAATGACTATTAAGAGGTTTGTAGAATTTATAAAAAGATAACCTATGTATATAAAAAGTGCTTGGAAATATACTATATAAATACGAGGTGCTACCAAGTCTATTAAAATTATCTGAAATTCTCCTTTCTTGGTAGATAAATTTCAAATAATTATAAAATAGTGAAATCACTTTGGTTGTAAAGGATTTTTTAACAAGTAAACTCACTAGTAGGAATTATTAGATCATATGTAATCTACTATCAGACTACTGAGTCATCTGAAAGTAGAAATAGGTTTAATCTATAACAGCAATAAAAAGCTAATACTTCATTGTGGTTTCTCCTTTAAAATTCATACAAGAAACCAGTGATCTATATAAATCAAGAAACATCTTACATTTTCAAAAAACAAGGGTCAAGATAAAATTATTTTTTTATACACACCTATTCTGTTTAGACTTAGCACCTAGATACCAAAACTGATACTTAAAAATGTAAGCTGAAATACTTCACCAAATCCATTTAACTTACTCTTTGACCTTACCTGTTTCATTGCTTGCTTTTTAGCAGCTTCCCTCTGAAGGCTTTCACTCACGGAGGTCTGGAACACAAAAAAATGTTGTTTTGTTTAACACTTCTTTTCCAATATTCTAATTGGCAACTAGTTCCTTATAGTTAAAAACAGAAAAATAATATTATAAATTAAATTAACATTTTTAAAGTCTTTTTCCTAAACTTTTGGAAACAAATGAACTTTCATTGTAAATTACCGGATTAAGCTGTAGGTGTAAGAGATAACAGAATAGTATAGGACAAAATGAGGTAACGGTTTTTAGTTCCAATTTGACCATTAAGTCATTCAACCTCTATGGATTTCAATTTGCTTTGTGTACTCGTTTGAATGTGTGAGTGTGCATGTATTAGGTGAGCATGGGTTGGTTCCTTCAAATACTACAATGGTATTATTCCCAGCAACAAAAGTTCTTATTTTAATATTCACCACTGAATACAATGTATCAAGCTCTTAGTATATGTTTAAGGCTTATGGGCAGCCAGAACTATCTAAGGTAATAATCATTCAATAAATGTGTACTGAAATGCCTACCACATTAGGCACTGTTACAGCTTCTGAAGATTACAGAAAAACAAGAACAGTCCTAGATAAATGGGCTGAAAGAGAAGACAAATAACTAAAGAGATAATTATAATATAAGTGTGATAAGTAATATAATAAAGGGATAAAAAAGGACTGTGGGAGCACAGAGTATAAGGAAACTAAATGTATGAGGAATCAAGAAAGCATGCCCAGAAGAGGTATGATATTAGACAAATCAAAAAGAATTCAAGAGAAGGCAAGAGGAGTATAGGAAGTAGTAACCACATGGGCAAAAGTAAAGACTTACACCTAAGAAAAGAAATATAGTTAAAATACTTAAGTAAAAATGTTTCCTTAAAAGTATAAGGCTTTGTAAACATACTAACCAACACTGAAATATATACTTCAAAACGGTAAATGTTATGGTATGTGAATTGTCTTAAAAAAAAAATTAGGCTATTTGGTAAATGTATTTTTAATCAAAAATGTAAGCCTCAGCCATAGGACTATAGTTCTCCAGACTACTGGAATTTGCTGTTTTCAGCTATATAGTATCAGTTGGTGCTTCCTTTGTTTTTCATGGCAACAAACAGAACAAAATAAACAAACCTAATTCTAGTTCCCTATGACCATGGAGACAAATACAGTTAATACACAAAGGCCATACAAGTAATAGAACACTGAATAAAATAAGTGTATAGTCAAAGAACTAAGGATATTTTAGACAGTAAATTCAAATTTCCTGTCACCTTATATGACATATTTTTCGCTAATTAGAATATCAATATAAACATTAAAATATCAGATAATGATAATAAGCATATCTCTCCTCCAGTCCGTCACAGTTCACCTGCTGTCACTTTAAAACTGGTTGTTTCAACTTAAACGCAACTATCTTTCCCGAACTTGGAAAAATAAAACACAAGGCTATTATATTTAGACTTTTATATAATGTAGAATAAGCAGACTGGGAAGGATTCCTCCAAAATAAGGTATATATATTTTGAGACATCTCAGGAGGCTTTGTTTCCATGTTTACAGCTGTTTAGAAGGATGAAGTCTGACCTTTGAAAAAAAATCAGATGTTAATGGAGGGAGCAGAGGGAGTAAAGTAATTTTACATATCCTATTGACAGACTTACATCCCTGGAATTCCAACAGCATCAGTGGGTATAGAGGTTAACTCTGAACCTAAACTGAAAACTTCAGGGAGGGATTATCTTTTGAAACTCATCTGATTATCAGTTTTCTAGCTAAAAGAACTCTGACAATTAAAGGTGATGACTAAAATGCCAACAACTTGTTTAAACACATATACACATATACAAATAGTTAAAAATGAAGGGTAGCAGTAAAACTTTAAGCCGTTTCTGTAAGAGTGATCCTACATAAAAATGAATAAATGTACTAAATGATATTTTAAAATCTATATAAGAAACTAGTCACAATGGAGAAAATAACCAGTACAATTTAAAAAGCAGAGTCAATAAGATTTTAGAGGTCAAGTCTTTCCAAGTTTTTAGAGATATCCTTAAAATATCAGTACAGATTTTAAGACCTAACTTTTTTTTCTCTCCTCTTTAATTCCCCCTTCCCCCACTTCCACCCCTGACCCATGGATGTTGCCATTTCCCCTTAAGAACTGGATTTCTGAAGGTGGGGCGTCCCCTCCCACATACTCATGGCGTGCACCCGGGGCCTGGCGCACCCAGGGCCTGGCACACCCGGGGTATGGTCCGTGTCTCCACCTGGGGCATGAACCCAGTACCTTCTGCGTGCAAAGCAGATGTGCTAACCACTACACTATGGAGCCACTCCCAAGACCCAACTTTTAATTTAGACTGGTTTCCATAAAAAGGTTACACGAGAGAAGATAAAAATGACAAAAGCAGATGCCCTTGCATAAGTCATGGAAGACTTCATCATATTGAACTTTAGATTTCTCATACAGTATGGTATAAAGAAGCTTACTAGCTGTGTTATTCTAAGTATGTTACTCATCTATATAATAGTATCTATCTCATGAGGTTACTCTGAGGATTAAATGATATGTTAAAATTGCTTAGCAAGTATCTAACTCTTAGCAAGATCAATAAGAGTTAGCTGTTTAGAAGAATAATTATATTATCACTATGCTCATGTTTAAGAACATTGGGCTTGAGGAAATGCTTATATTTAAACAAATTAAAATTAAATATGGGAAACGAGTAGCTATAGGTTTTTCTTCCTTGGCGTATTACAGCTAAACCAAAGTGTTCACCAGAAAAGCACATAAATCATGTTCCACTTTTTAGTATATTAATTTACCAGTGTGCTTAATAAAACATAAGATTGGTATTTATTTAGAGTTGAACAGTATGATTCTATTTGCATCTATGGAAATAGGAAAATCTATTCTTTTAAATATTTAAAAGGCTGTACATGTCTTCTTTTCTGTGTTACGGTTTCTTAAGGTTTCATATTCAGTATATCAATACATACGAAAATGGAGGATGCATACATTTAAGTAGTTCACTCTGGGAGCTATGGCATAGCTAGAAATGGGTTTTCTAGAACTGAGTGGTTTTACTAGGAACTAGTTATAAAATATAATGTCCCAGAGCATAAGCAGATTAGAAAGAACTTCTTTGAAGGAGTCCTCTGCTCTACTGCTACAATAATTGGATGGTGAGACTTGAAAGCAAGGAAAGGTCAACTGAATGGACATCTGCCTTTAATAACTATCTTGGTTTGGAGTGAGAGTTTCGGTCAAAAAAGTATATTTTTAAAATCTAATTTTGAAATAAATATAAATTCACAGGAAGTTATAAAGAAATGCACAAGGAAGTCCTTCACTCAGCCTTCCCCAATGTTAATATCTTGCATAACTGGAGTACAATATCAACAGCAGGAAGTAAGATGTCAGTACAAACCACAAAGCTTATTCGAATTTTACCAGTTACACATGCACACATTTGTGCACGTGTATAGCTCTATGCTATTTTATAACATGTAGAGCTTCATGTAACTACCACCGCACTCAAGATACTCAACTGTACTATTACCATAATATTCCTTTGTGCTATCCCTTTATAGCTATATCCACCTCTCATCTCCCATCCCTAATCCCTGGCAACCACTAATCTGTTCTCTATCTTTATAATTATTAGTTACTTCATGAATGTTAAATAAATGGAATCATTTTGAAATTGACTTTTCTTCACTTAGCATTAAAGGAATGTACATAGAACAGATATCACAAAACACTTCACTTCTTGCCACATAATAATCTAGCCTGAAAGTCGTGACCTAAGGAAAAACAGCTGTTAAAAAAATGATTAAGGTTGAATGTGACCAAACCTACACAATATAGTTGTTAACAGATTACTTTCAAAATTAGTAGGCAGACAATTATTCTATTTTATACCTGAAGACCAGGCCACAGAATATACAAGAAAGTATTCATTAATGGTGCCTTCTACTAAAACCGTAATTCATCATTCGTTTTCAATTTAGGAAGACAAAAATTACTCCCTGTAAGAGAAGAGCCTTTATCTTAAAGAAAAATAGTTCAATTTGTTAATCAGTCCAAATGCAAACATTCTGTCCTAAAAGTACCAACACTGCTATTTCACCATACTGATCTTTCTATTTTGAAAGAAAAAAATCTCAGGAAAATATATTTTAAAAAACCAGAAGTGGCAGTTCCTTGCAAATGTTTCAACTTAATTCAGTGAACATGTTCTGAGAGTCTATTATGTATTATAGCACTAAGAGTGGGAGAGGAGCCATATTTGGTCAACATTTTTATTTTTCATGTTTAATCTAAGAGTTGGTAGGTTTCTATTAGCTTTAATTGAAAATAAGAAATAAACATGAAGTAAAAGAATATAAAATGCCTGGTCCATTTTATATTTACTAATAATATATAACACCACCTCCTCTACACACACACTATTATAAAGATGTGGTCAAGTATAGGCAACATAAATTGCAGACTCAAGAGAAACACTACAACTCAATTTTCTTAGTCTTTACTACTACCTCCATTGTTCTGAGTAGAGAAAAAAAAATTTTAATCAATTTAATGTTTGTTTCATTGAATTGCAGTCAGACAGATATCTGACTAAAAGAGAGACTGTTTTAAAAACCTTTGCAGTTAGCTCAGGTACATAGAAGAGAAAGTACGTACATGACTGTGCACCTGTCTTACATCACTATATATGTTTAGATGGGTTGCCTCCTAGATCGGGATAAGTACTAAAAGAGAAATAACTCTATGTAAAACATAGTCTAACGACACTGGAAAAAAATTATAGATACTGGACCACTATTTATATTAAATTACCTTTCTTCAGTCATAAAATTTTTTAAATTAAAAATTAATAAATCACAAAAAAATAACACATGGGCTTCTTTCTGAAATAAGAGATTTAACTATCCACATATGCAAAATAACCCAGCTAAAGAAAAAACAGTTCAAAGTATCAATCATTCTTCAAATGGCTTATGGATACAATTTTCTGTTGTACTCTGAAGAGTTAAAATACAAAAATTTCTTTTTATTTTTTTAAACTTAGCAACAATCATTTATTAAAAAAGACCTATAACTCAGCAATCTCTATCATGGGCTTTATTCGTCCATATTCACATGACTCTTTTCTAAGTACAAAGCCTGTTTAATAGTTGTGAAAAAATACACAAAATTTTTATTATATAAGCTCAGAAAAAGTAGACATGACTATGCACAAAAAATTCAGAAAAAAATATAAATGTCCATTAACTATATGAAAAAATGTTCAATTTCTACCAAATAAAGAGATGAAAATAAAAACATTAACTTTCATTATCTATCAAATTGGTAAAGATTTTAAAAATTATATCATCCAACACTGGCAAGGTAATAAGCACATATTCTACATTGCAAAAATGTGAAATAGCTTCAACTGGGTAAATGTATTAAGAGCCTGAAAAATATCTATTCTTTTGATTTAGGAGTTTATTCTAAAGATATAAAGAAAGACATACAAAAAGGTTTAGGTATGATAATATTCACTGTTTTCATTGGGATACATATTCAAATTAGTGAAAAACTTGAAGCAACCTATCTTTTAACATCAGGCAAAACCAAAACCAAAACTCATGAGTAGCTCAAAAAGTACAACAGAACTTTCTGAAATAACTAAAATGTTGAGTTGTATATGGTAGCCACTAGTCACATACGGCTATTGAGCATGTAAATGTGACTAGTGTGACTGAAGAACTAATTTTTAAATTTTATTCAAGTTTAAAATTAAAAGTCTCTATGACACAGTGGTTACCTTATTAGACAATCTCAAGTAGGGGTCAGCAAATTCTCTTTAAGGGCCAGGTGGCGAATATTTTAAGCTTGTGTCAACGGGGCCTTCGCTACAACTACTTAACTCTGTCACTGTTTCACAAAAGCATCCACAGACAACAAATAAGTGAATGGCAAGGCTGTATTCCAGTAAAACTTTATTTAAACATAATCAGAAGCATTTCATTTAAGATTCAAACAAGAAATGATGCCCACTGAGGCTCTGTTCAACATACTAATGGAAGACTTGACTAATATAATAAAACAGGGAAAAAAAGAGGTAGAAGGAAGAGATAAAGCAGATGGTGTAGACAAATTATTACAATAAATGAGTTTAGAAAGACTGCAGGATACAAAATCAACTTACAAAATCAATAGCATGGCTCTATACCAGAACAGTGAACTGGAAAATATACTTGGAAATAAGGTACTATTCACAATAGCCATAAAAATGATAAATATCTAGGAATTAACCTAAAGATCAGGCACAGAACATTAATGGGGTAAAAACAATTACCTCATGAAAAAGTCCAAATGGATAGAGAACTATACCATATTTACAGATAGTTCCTTAAAGAATTATCTATAAATCCTAGGAAGTTAGTTCGAATACAAATCAGGAGTTTTGTTTTAGTTTTCAAGGAATTTCACAAACTTACTCTAACATGCCTATGTAAGAATAAATGTCTAAAAATAGTTCAATCAAGTTTGAAAAAGAAGTGTATGGTATGGGACTTATCCTATTAAATAGTAAGATTTACTAAGCCAAACAAATGAACAAACAAACAAACAAAAACTGTAATAAAACAAAACAAGAGAGCTTAGCAGCAGAGTCATGGATATATGGGAACCTGAGAGCTGGTTCTCTGAAAAGATGAACATAACTGACAATAGCACGATAGAGATGACCTACAAATCAGAAGGAAAAGCATGCGCTGTTTATAAATGGAATTGTGAAAACTCCATTTTAAGAAAAATGTTAGATCCCTATTTCACAACATATACAAAAGTGAATTCAACATAGATTAAAGACCTATGTGTAAAGGTATTACAAATCTAACATAAGATAGAAGAATGTCTTGGTAGCTTCAGGGTGGCAAAGACTCATTTAAACAAGACCTCTAAAGCACAAACCATATGGAGGAAAATTAACTTGAATACATTAAAAAGAGAGAATTTATGCTCTATTAAAGACACTATATTATAGTCAACTCTAAGCTGTAACAACAAATTAGCTCTCAAATACTGGACTTAAGTTTATTTCTCTTAGATTAGCGTTCTGAGTTCAGTTTGGCAAGACAGCTCTCTGTTCTCCATGGTCATTTAGAACCCCAAGTTCTTTCAGCTTGTTGCTCTGCCATTTACTAAGGTATAGAAAAAGTTGGGTCATGCCCTGAAATAACAAACTGATCTATATTCCAATTTATAACAAGGTAAAAAAGAAGTCCAAATTATAAATTTTCTTTTTATGATATAGTTAAAATATAAAAAGATAAAAACCACCAGTCAAGAATACTCTATCCAGCGAAATTATCCTTCAAATATGAAGGAGAAATAAAGGCTTTCTCTGACAAACAAAAGCTGAGAGAGTTTACCACCACTACATCTGCCTTAAAAGAAATGCTGGAAAGAGTTCTTCTACCTAAAATGAAAAGGCAAAAGAATATAAAACTTTGATTAATATGATAAATAAAATCAGAATATTGAAAAGCTACTTCAAAAATGGATGTTAATCACTAAGTTTAGTTTAAAGGTTAAGGGGAAAAATACATTAACTGTAGTTACTTCTCTTTGGTAACAAACTCACAATAAAAAAAGGGACAATTTGTTCCAACAAAAACATAAAAAGGGAACAAGGGGAGCAAGAAAAGGACAAAAACCATATAGGCAAATGAAGATGAGACACTATTAGCAGAAAAAGGGCTGTTTTATCTGAGACATTTTTACAAAATACATGTAACCACAAAAGAAAAATTGAAAACATAAAAAATGAGGAAACTAGGGAGAATGTTATAGAAAAAAATCGCCAAACTAAAACGGCAGACAAATGCAAGATAAAAGAAACAAACAATGGAGATATAGAGCAAACACAAAACAAAAGATAAAATGGCAAGAGTAGTAAGCCCTCATATATCAATAATTACCCTAAATGTAAATGGGATGAACTCACCAATCAAAAGACATAGTAGCTGGATGGGGTTAGGGAAAAAAAAAAGATCCAACTATAAGCCGCCCTGCAGTAAACTCATCTCAGCTCTAAAGACAAATACAGGTTCTAAGAAAAGGGGTGGAAGATCATACTCCAAGCAAATGGCAGCCACAAGAAAGATATAGTCATACTTACATGAGACAAAACAGACTCCACCCAAAAAAAGGTGAGACAAAGATGGACATTATATAATGATAAAGGGGATAATCCATCAAGAACTTATAACATCTATCAATATATACACCTAACATAGCAGCAACGAAATATATAAAGCAACAAGAGACCTAAAGAAACTGACAGTAACACAGTAGTAGGGAACTTTAACATCCCACTTATATCAATAGATAGATCATCCAGACAAAGTTTATAAGGAAAAAGTTGCCTTAAAAATGACCTATTAGATCAGATGCACTCAATAAATCTATGCAGAACATTCCACCCAAAAACAATAGCATGCACATTCTTCTCAAGTGTACATAGACTATATTTAAGAATAAACCATATATTGGGACACAAAGTCTCAACAAATTTAAGGCTGAAATCATATCAAGTATCTTTCTGACCACAACAGTATAACTGGAAATCAACTACAAGAAAAAGTAAAATATAAAATAAAAAACATGTGGACATTCAAAACATGCTACTGAATGACTATAATAAGGTCAACAAGGAACCAAAGAAAAAATTAAAAAATACATGGGGACAAATGAAAAAGAAAATACAACATACTCAAATCTATGGGATACAGCAAAAGCAGTACTAAGAGGGAAGTTTATAGCAATACAGGTCTACCTCAAGAAACATGAAAATTTGCAAATAATCTAATCATATACCTGTGAACAAAAAAGAGCTCTGTATAAATCTGACAAGTTCAGTGACTAAAAATCACCTCAGAGGGTAATCTGATCTTAAATTCCTAACAGGGCAGTCATGGTAGATAGTTATACCCCAGGTCTACCTACTGCTTTAGTAAAAAGGTTTATCTTTGCCTTTGCAAGCCCTGTCCATTGTTCTTGTGCATCTAGGTTAAAACACCTCTGAAATGCCAGAATAATCATCTTTTTCAGACACTTTGGAAGCATAACAACCCTCAAGGGAGCACTTAATCTTGTCAACTATTCTGTAATTCGATCATAAATTTCCCTGCCTTGTTTCCTCTCACCTTCATGTAATTTTCCTTACGTTCTCTCCTTAATTCCAAATGTATAAAAAGAACTACAAACCTGTCATTCACCAGAGCATCTGAGCTCTTGCTTTCAGAATGTCATCAGTTTGGCTTGGATAAATTCTTATAAAAATTCTCTACAGGTTTAGACATCCTTACATTGATATGCCCAAAGTAACCAGAAAAAGAAAAACAAAGTCCAAAGTCAGTAGAAGAAAAGAAAATAATAAAAATCAGGGCAGAAGTAAATGAAATAGACTAAAAAGACAATAAAAAAGATTGGTGAAACTAAGAGCTGGTTCTCTGAAAAGATAAACGTAACTGACAAATCTTTAGCTAGACTCATTAAGGAAAAGTAACAGTAGGCTCAAATACAGTCACGTGCTGCTTAACAATGAGGATACATTCTGAGAAATGCATTGTTAAGTGACTGTCATTGTGCAAACACCATAGAGTGCACTTCCACAAATCTAGATGGTACAGCCTACTACACACCTAGGCTATATGGTAAAGCCTATTGCGCTGTAGGGGAGGAAAAATAATTTACCCTCTACACTCTGGGTTCTTGGCTAAGATATCCCTGTGATAAGAAAAATTAACAGAAAAAAAACAAATAAAAGTTTAATAACATGTATACATGGAAGAGACCTAGGAAAACACATCAAATTCGCTGAAGCCATCACCTTAAATACCATCTTCAGCTGAAGACAAAAGATGTTGGGGGTAGAGGAGAGCCAGTTATGGGCGGTTATCAAGAAAAGCACAGTAAACAAGGGTAAGGTTATACAGATTTAAGTCAATGCCTTCTACACTGATAAGAGTTTCTAGAGGTAAGGTCATCCCCTTCTTCCTGGTACAGCTAGGGAGACATCATTACAAATGGAGATTTCCTTTAGAAATGTAAATGTCTCACAAAGGGTAACTTCTACCAGGTTTTCAGAGCTCCTCCCATGTCTGCCATTTCTTAAAATTAACCAGCCTAAAATAATCCTCATGCCAAATATACATATATGCAGGTAACAAATTGTTCCCCTACAACTCCTAGGCTACAAACCTGTATAGCAAATTACTGTACTGAATACTAGTCAACCGTAAAACAATGGTAAGCATCGGTGTAATATGTAGCACTACAAGACATTATGATGGTTACTGAACCACTAGACAATAGGATTTTTTCAGCACCATTATAATCTTACGGGACTGCTGTCATATATGCAGTCCATTGTTGACCAAAACGTTATGTAGTACATGACTGTAACTGATATTAGAAAGAAAAGAGGAAAGCTTCAATAGATACCACAGAAATACAAAGAATCATTAGAGACTATTATAAACAGCTATATATCACCAAATGAGAAAATCTACAGGAAATGGATAGGTTCTTAGAATCATACAACCTTCCAAAAATGAATCATGAAAAATAGAAAATGTGAATAGACCAATCACTAGTAAGGAAACTGAAAGAGTAATCAAAAACCTCTTCTAAAAACAGAAGTACAAGACCAGAATTCATTGATGAAATCTACTAAATATTCAAGGAAGATTTAATACCTTTCCTCAAACTCTCCCCAAAAAGTGAAGGAAGAAACACTTCCTAATTCTTTTACAAGGTCAACATTACACTGATACCAACCTGCGGGATGGGGGAGGATAAAAAAAAAATACAGGCCAGTATCTCTTGAACACAGATGCAAAAATTTTCAACGAAATATTAGCAGATGACAATACATTCAAAGTTTCATAGATCATGATCCAGTGGGATTATTCCAGGAATGCAAAGATGGTTCAACATCCACAAAACAATCAATGTGACACATTAACAAAATGAAAGATAAAAATCATGACCATTTCAATAGATGCAAAAAAAAAATTTTGATAAGACATGACATCAATTTATGAAAAACTATCAAAAAATGGATTTAGAAAGAAAGTACCTCAACATAAAGGCCACATATGACAAACCTACAGCTAGTTTTGTACTTGAAGGTAAAAAGCTGAAAGCTTTTCTTCTACAATCAGGAACAAGACAAAGATACCTATTCTCATCACTATTATTCAACATAGTATTGGAAGTCCTAGGTATAGCAATCAGGCAAGAAAAAGAAATAAAAGGAATCCAAATTGAAAAAAAAAAAAATAAAGCTGTTACTATGTACAAATGACATGATTTTATATACAGAAAAGCCTTAAAACTCCACCAAAAAACTATTAGAAAACATAAAGTTGTAGGATACAAAATAAATATACAAGCCTGCTGCATTTCTATATACTAATAACAACAAAAAAAAATCAGAAAGAGAAATTAAGAAAACAATCCCATTTACAATTCCAACAAAAATAATAAAATCCTAGGAATAAATTAAACCACAGAGGTGAAAGGCTTGTACACTGAAAAGTATAAGAAAATGTTGAAAGAAATAGAAGAAAACAAAAATAAATGCACAGACAGTCCATGTTCAAGAACTGGAAGAATTAACATTGTTAAAATGTCCACATTCCCTAAAGCAATCAACAGATTCATGCAATTCCTATCAAAATCCCAACAGCATTTTTCATAAAAGCAGGAAAAAATCCTGAAATTTGCACTGAATTATAAAAGACCTAGAATAGCCAAAGCAATACTGAGAAAAAAAGAACAAAGCCTGAAGTAATATGTTCCCTGATTTCAAACTATACTATAAAGCTTTCCAAACCAAACAGTATGGTATTGGCAGAAAAATAGACAGAGGAATCAATAGAACAGAATCAAGAATCCCGAAATAAACTCACACATATACAGACACCTAATTTATGACAAAGAAGCTGAGAACATACAATGGAGAAAGGAAAGTCTCTTCAATAAATGGTATTGGGAAAACTGGATAGCCACATGCAAAAGAATGAAACTAGATCACTATCTTACATGATACATAAAAATTAACTCGAAATGGATTAAAGATTTGAACATAAGCCCAGAAACCATAAAATACATAGAAAAAACATAGGCAGTTAGCCCCTTGATATCGGTCTTAGCCATGTTTTTATAAATTTGACTCCAAAAGATATATATCTGTATCTCATGTCTATATACATGTCTATTTCATATTTATCTCATACACATAGTTATGAAGAATGTCACGAAGGATGCAGTTCTGAAATAACAATCTTTATCTGTTTTATGTGACAATTTCTATGTAATGAAACGACAGCAAAAAGTGGAAGGAGTATAAAAAGGAGGGCAATTCTGGCCTACTCATAAAGAAAACAGTTCTTTAACACATATAGTTTAAGATGTGGATTAAAGGAAAAAAAACTCAGAACATGGTTCTCAATACCCTATGTTGCATCAGTCAAAAAGAGTGGTAGCAAAACCACTCTTTACAAGGTTTAGTGAAAACATATTTACTATATTAATGACATCTCTTCCAACTATTGCTTAATTCATCAAAAAGGAAAACTACATTTTATTCTACTTGGAAACCCAAACTTATTTTCCAAAGGAACATTATTAACTGTGTTAGTAATAACTAGCACACTTAAAATCAACAAACGTCTTGTAATTTTCCCTACCCAGGCCAAATTTTAATAAACTACACTTGGTAATGTATTTTTTCAAAAGACAAGTAATAGTTTGGCTCCTAATATATAATCACAACGACCAAGTCAGGTGTGCAGAGTCCCCAGCACAGACTTTATTAGAGTTCAGTTATAAATACACAATCTCTTGACATTGAAGATGTAGTTCTTGCAGATAAAACCCAAAGGCAGGAAATGAATCTCCTCCCAAATGCTGCATCTTATCTTCAAAGTAACCTCAAATTATTACTAAACTAATAAAGTAATTTTGTTTCTGAAAGTGATCTGATCTATCTTATTTTCAGCTTCTGATAAATCCAAGAATGAGATGGGGGATTATTGCTTTTTGTCTGACTACACACACTGAAACATAGCATAAAAATAAAGAAAAAAAAATTTTTTTAAATGAATTTTATAGTAAAATTATAATAGGCAATATCAAAGCCTGTCAGTATATAAAGATGTATATGGTTTTGAAAATACAGAAGGCTAATTTTGTTGTTTAACAGCAAATGGAAGTAAAGTGTTTACTATCTTCTAATCAGAAATTGTCAGTTAAAAATAATGAGTAAACAGGGTGCAATAAGACTGTATACAAATCAAATTAAACAATAAAAATATAATTATGGTTATTATTGCCTTCTTCATGGAATTTTTCTAACATAATGATTCTTAGCTAATGGCCACATCCAAAACAGAGATTAAGATTCTATTAAAAAGTCACAAAAAAAGCCAAGCTACCAAATATGACTGTCACTCACAAAGTAAGATAGAGATAGAGCATAAAACAGAGCACAAGAAGCATTAAGATGACTAATGATTAACGATAACAATTACTACATCCGTTATTATTTTTATTGTAGCAATATAGCTACCATTTATTATACTTGTACTCTGTGCCATGCACTGTACTAGGCTATATCTCTAATCCTTAAAACAAACTTTTAGTAAGTAATATTATAGAGATTTTTAAAAAAATGCGCAACTAAAACTAGGACATTAAGCAAATTACCCAAGATCTTAAAAGTAGGAAAACACAAAGCTTCTGATTTAAGCTGCCAAATAAATACAAACCACAGTCTCCTCCTCCTCCAAACCCTCAAAATGACAAAAAAGAAATCCATAATCATGCTAGAAAACAAGGGGTACCTTCAATGGACTGGAAATCTGAGGAAAACAGAAGGCAAGAAATCTATCTGCCCACAGAGGTTGAATGCTAGAAAAGGTGAGAACGGTTCTCAGAATACTACATATTCTAAGGTAAGGAATACAAAGAGCAGAAGACAGAGAAGATAGATTAATTGTTTTTTGCATTAGAAGCAGTAATGCAAGTGGATCCTTTTTGGGAAAAAGTAAACGACAAATTTCATTTCTGCCCTTAGTTGGGAATAGTGAGTACAGGATTAGAGAAAGAAATCAATGGAACAGAATAAAAATTCCAGAGGAAAAAAATCCATGTATTTATGAAAATTTATTATATTTATATATAGTAAGTCATTATATCAGGGAGGAAGGCACAGAATGGTAGTTCTCCATCCTACCATACTCAACACCCATCTTTTGTAGGAAGTATTTGTTAACACTTCTATCTATACTGAAATGAAATGCATAGATAATAAAAACTTTCTACACAATTTTTAAAAATTATATATATATACTACTTCTTTCTAATCCAGCTTTGGATACACACATTTAAATATTCCTACAGAAATGTAGAAAATAAAGGGAAAGCAATTTATAATAGAATAACATACTGTATTTCAATATGTAAATGCAATGACGTTAGGAGACAGTAAGTTAAAATTCTTCTACCATGCAGAATCACCATTACCATTAATGCTAACGATAGGAATGCTGACTGCAGAATCGGTGACTCGAATACAATGTGACAATGGTGACAGTGACCTGATTTTCTCAAATGGTCAACTCTTGGTAAAGTTCTAAATAACATAAGATATAATATTCCCTCAACCTACAAAACAGTCACATTAGGAGAAAATTTAGCCTGCATTTTGCCATGGAAAAACAATACTTATTTTAAAAGTATTTTATATTTTATTAAAAAGACTTTAATAAAAATAAAATGTGCAAAACATATTTTGAGTTTATGAGAGAAAAGAACGTAGATCCTAGGCTCATAAAATTATAAATAGCTTTTCATTTATATACATGTTGAGAGGGATTTTACCTATATGGATGGGGTTCATGAGATGCAGAATATCTACCATCCCTGGCCACATCCAAAATCGGTATCAATAATACTCCCTCTCAATAACTGTGATAAGCAAAAGCTATTCGATAAATTTCTTAATGCCCCTCTGGAAGTAGTAACACCCCCACTGAAAACTCTTAGGATAAGGCTACTCGAAAACAAACGAACAAACAAAAAAACTGGACAACAGAATGTCTACCTTGTGGAAATTAATAACCCCATTTCCTAAAAATATTCCTTAGTCACTGGAAGGCAGAGTTGTGTAATTTCACATGATAAAAACCATGTCTCTTTGAAGTTTGGCTGATCTCTGCCAGTTCCCCAACTAACCCTTTTTCTATTGCTTTTGAAATCTAATCTCCCAAACTTTTAAAATTCCATTATAAACTGCCTCTCAGAGGGAATACATTATTAATGTTTAAAAACATGGACTCTGGAAACAGGCAGAACTTCTGGGTTCTACTTCTATTACCTAAGTACTGTGTGATATCGGCCAATTTATTTATTTTTTTTGTGAGGCGACCTTTGGTTGACCTCACAGATTGCAAGGACTTTGTCAGTTTACAATCCCTTATTTATTTATTTTTTATTTTTTTCAGCCAATTTATTTAACTTCTTGACATCTTAGTTTCCTTAGCTATAAAATCTTTTTCCTTTAGCTTCTTCCCTTTTAACTTAAACATGCACAAATCACCTCTATTTTAAGACAAACAAAAGAGAAAATTCCGCCAACTCTACCATTATTCCTTCAAACTATCATTTCCATCTCTTTCTCTCTTTGTTGTCAAACTCTCTCAAAATAAGACCATGAATTAAATCAAGTGAATTAATGATCAGATAATAGAACAGAAAAGATGGAAAGGGAGACTGCAGAGCTAAGAAAACGTATTGAGGATGAAAACATCTTTAGAGCTAATAAATCAGAAACAGAAAGAAACAGAAAAGACAACTGAAATACTGATGAATATTGAACATAATCATGGCTAAATGCAGAGAAAAAGACAAATACTGAGTAAGTCCCCCTCAAATCTGTTTAAAGCTCTCATCCTACCCAGCTCAACTTGTTCTTGATCCTTGTCATTTTCTACATTAACATGTAATCTACTTATCTGTTAGTCTATTTATCATCTCTCCTCTTCCCATTAAAATGAAATTTAAGTTCCACAAGGGCAATAGACTGGCACAGAGCAAGGAATCACTAAATATTTGTTGAATGAACTAATGAATAAATGCATGATGACATGGAAGACAAAAAGATGACCCTCCAAAAAACGATAACCTAGAAAATGGATCAGAAAAAAAGTACTGATATGATGACAAATTTCTATGAAATGAAAGAAAAGTTAAATATTTAGATTAAAAGCAATGACATGTAACTCAAAGGATACAGAGATAAAGGCTATAAAGAAAATATTCACCAGGTGTCCAAGCCAATTAATTAACAGTCATTTAAAAGTGAGATAAAAAACTATAGTATTGTGCTTTTTCATAAGACTATTGAGTGCCGGAAAAAAACAACTCATGTCCACAGGTTTTGAAATAAACTTATTCTAGAAACACTATCCTCATTCGAATATTTAGGTGATAAACACAAAAGACAACCATACCTTAACAATCAAGAACTGAGGAAATAATGCTCCTATGAGTAGATGCTGAAAAACTACTCATCAATGATATCAAGCCAAAGATTGCAAAAAAAAAACCAAAAAACAACAAAAAAGACAAAAAACAAAAAAGAAAACAAAAAACAAAACAAAAATAAAGGCACTGGCAAAAGGACCAGTAGAGTACAATGAATCAAATTAAAAACAAAATATTACAAGAATGCAAGGATGATTTAACTTCAAAAATTTAATGTAAACACACATTAATAAATGCTAAAAAATTACAATTTAATACTCATTTATGATAAAACTTTTTGGTAAACTAGAAATAGTAAAACCTTACAGCAAATATCACAGTTAATTGTGAAACTTTATTTAAGCAACTCCCATTAAAGTCAGCAATATAACAATGTTTCTACCACTGCTTCTATTTATATTGTAGTTTCCAGGTAATGCAGTAAGACACACATAACACATGAAGAAAGAAATACACGGTAAAAGAATTGAAAATAAACAAAATTATCTTTATTTGCAGACAATATGATTGTCCACAAAGGAAATCCAAAAGAATCATCAGGCATACTAACAGAATGATAGAGGTACTAGAATTAAATCAACAACAAAAAAATGAGAAGCATTCAGATACTAGTAATAACAAATTAGAAAAAATTCCCTCATCCAAGAGCAACAAGGGCTATAAGGTATATAGAAATAAATCTAACAAAAGATAAAAATGAACTTTATGGAATAAATTATAAAAATATACTAAAGGATATACAAAACACCTGAACAAATAAATATGCCAAGTTTACAAATGAAGACTGTAATATTAAAATATTCTCTCCTAATCTATAAATTCAATGCAATTCCAACCAAAATTCCTTTAGTTTTCTTATTATGAAACTGAAGATGACACTAAAATTCACTTAGATGACCTAAGGCAATTTTAAAGGACAAGAATAGGACACCATAATGGAGAATAGGCTACAGAGAAGAGAATATAAGACAATACACTACTCTGCAGCTCCAAAATAAGGTGTCTGGCCTTTATCCTAAAAGAAATAGGAAGTCAATAGTTATTTTAAAACAAGCAAGATGACTTTGATTGAAGTGTGCAAAAATGTACTGGAGAGGCTTCAAAGACAGCCTGGGAAGTCACGGAAAATGGCAGACAGAGTATGGACCAACAAAAATTCTCCTCTCCATAAAAGCATGAAAAACACTGGCCAAAAAAAAAAAAAAAAAAAAAAAAAAGGTCAGAATCAGCTTTTTTACAACTCTGGAAATTAACCAAAGGCTTACAGCAATCCAGGGAGCAATTATTCAAGAACACCTGGAGAGGGGCTCGCAAGATGGTGTAGAAGGTAGAGGTTGTGCATACCTCCTCTAGTGACCATACCAAAACTATAACAAAATTACAGAGCAACCAGTACACTGAGTCACCTGAAGTCTGGCTGAAGAGAAACCCTATAACCAGATCACTTCAAAATGACAGGAGGGGCAGAGATGCGAAACAGTTAGGCCCTACAACTGTGTGTAGCCTTTGAGAATCGGGAGGGCTATTTTGGCTGCAGAGCCACCTCTCAAACTTGAGAAGTAAGGGGTCCCAGCTGCACAATACGTTCCCCAGTACAAGGTTCCAGTGCCAGGAAGAGAAGTCCCCACAACCTTTGGTTGTGAAAACCAGCAGAAGTTGTGGCTGAGTGAGATGATGGGCTGCAGGAAGCAGAGAACTTCCTCTTAAAAGTCCCGTACCCGGCTTTACTCGCTGACGGACCTGCTCTGAGCTCCAGCACTGGGGCAGCTGCTTGCGGGGTGACAGGGACATATAAGGAAGTGCTGAGCTGTCAAGCTTCAGGGTGAAGGCTGGAGGGGCAGCTTGCTTCCAGACAAAGGTGAAGCAGAAACCACTCTTCCTTTTGAGTCCCCTCCTACCAGCCTGCAGACACAGGTGCCATCAACCTGGATAAGACAGGTCGCTCTGCCCAGGGAATTCCTTGAGACTCCACCTCTCCCAACTTGTGGGCCTACCCAAGCAGATTCCAGTGACTTATTTCATACAAACCAACTGTCTTGGCCCCTGCTGCGAATTTTCATATCTATCAAATTCTCACAAAACCCAAAGCAGCAGCATCTATCTGGCCTCAACATGGTCTGTACCTCTTGCTGAGCAGTCTCAAGCTCCGCACTAGTGGTAGCCAGCCTTGGTTTCTGACTGGCCCCCTTGGGGCACCTATGAGCTCAGCGCAGGTGGCAGCCATATGTGGATTGCTTGGTGACCCTTACCAGGTGGCCCTGGAGGTGCACAGGCTGTGGTTGAACTTGGCCTGCAGCTAGACCCCTCCTAGGACTGTGCCACCAGCCCCTATAGCACACCTACTACATAAAACCACTCTACTAAGACCAGGAGACTTAGAAGCCCTACCTAATTCATAGAGGCATAGGGAGGAAGCCAAAATGGGGAGACAGAGAAGCATGTCCCACATGAAAGAACAGAACAAAGCTCCAGAAAAAGAATTCACCAAAATGGAGACAAGTAATATACCAGATGCAGAGTTCAAAACACTCGTTATAAGGATGCTCAAGGAACTTAGGAGAAGAGTAGATGAACTTTAACAAAGAGATAAAAAAAACAAACAAACAAACAAACAAAAAAACACATAAAAATGGAGATAGAAAACAACAGGAAGCCAGTAAGAAATGAAGACTACAATATCTGGGATGCAGAGTACATTAGAAGGAATCAACGGAGTGAATGAAACAGAGGACTGAATCAGTGACATGAGGATGGAGTAGCAGAGGACACCCAATCAGAAAAGCGACAAGAAAAAAAGAATCTAAATAAAATGAAAATAGTTTAAGAAGCCTCTGGGATGTCAAACGTAACAAAATTTGCATCATGGGGTACCAGAGGGAGAAGAGAGAGTGCAAGGAATTGAAAACCTATTTGAAGAAATAATGACAGAAAACTTCCCTAACCTGGTGAAGGATATAGACATACAATCCCAGGAAGTTCAGAGAGTCTCAAAGATGAACTCAAAGAGGCCCACACCAAGACACATCATAATTAAAATGCCAAAGGTTAAATTCAAAGAGAGAATCTTAAAAGCAGCAGGAGAAAAGCAACTGGTTACCTACAAGGGAGCTCCCATAAGCTGATTTCTCAACAGCAACTTTACAGGCCAGAAGAACTGGCATAAAATATTCAAAGTAATGAAAACCCAGGACCTACAACCAAGATTACTTTACCCCAGCAAAGCTATCGTTTAGAATTGGACAGATAAAGAGCTTCCCAGACATGAAAATGCTAAAGAAGTGCATCATCACCAAGCCAGTATTACAGGAAATGTTGGAGGAACTTCTTTAAGAAAAAAAAAAAAATACGTATGAAAAGTCTAAATAAAGAATGGCAACAGCTACGTATCCATCAACAAGTACCTCAAATGAAAAAGAATTAAGTGCTCCAATCAAAAGACAGAATAGCTGAATGGATAAGAACACAAGACCCTTACATATGCTGCCTACAAGAGACTCACTTCAGATTAAAAGACACACACAGACTAAAACTAATGAGATGGAAAAAGATATGTCATGATGGAGCTAGAGGGTAGTGTGCTGAGTGAAGTAAGCCAGATAGAGGCAAATGCCATATGACTGTACGTATATGTGGAATCTAAAGAACAAAATAAACAAAAAAAACAGAATCAAACTCATACAGATAACAATTTAAGGGTTACTAGCTGGGAGGCAGTTTGGGGGGGGTCGGTGAAAAAGAGGCAAGGGATTAAGTAGTACAAATTGGTAGTTACAAAATAGTCATAGAGATAGAAAATATAGCACAAGAAATATAGCCAATAATCTTGTAATAACTATGCACAGTGTCATGGGGCAGTAGATTTATTGGGGTGATCGCATTGTGAGTTATATAGATGTCTAATTCCTACGTCATACACCTGAAACTAATAATACTGTATGCCAACTAGAACTAAAAACTAAACTAATAGTAATAATAAAAGAATAACCAAATCTCAGTAAGAACTTTGAAATATTTTAACTTGCCCTACCTTCCATCATTCCTTTCCGAGTGCCACAACAGCCTAAAAACAGCAGCCCACACTCATGGTAGAAACCAGCAGTCTGGCAGCCACTGGAAAGGGGGAAGAATGAGGTCAGAACTCTTTCAAGACCCCTATCTCAGAGAATTATTTTTGGACCTCTCTGGTAGTTCCTAGAAGACATCACTCTCAATGATGTCTTAATTGACTTGACAGAGCTGCCAAGTAAAACAGTCTTTTCCCTGGGGGCAGCTGTCAAAAACAATCAAAGACAACTGTTGAACATCAGGGTGGCCTGAGGCAGTGGATAATAGCTCTAACAACTAGGATAAACAACATGCTAACCAAACAAAGCTTAAAAAGTAAAGCTGAGGAATAGAATGTCCACAGGGGATTTTAAAAGCTCCAACATATACCTGGGGATCATGAAGTCCAAAGACCTTTGTGCATGATCAGGAAATACCTGAGAAGTTCTAAACTCACAACTAACCTTAAGGACTCTGCACAAGCAAGAAGTGAAGGCTAAAGCAAAGCTGTAAAATGCCTGGCTGTGTATTAAAGGTGTATCCTACAGAGAGGGACTCAGAACCTCTAGGCGGATCAGAGACTTAGTTGCAGGTGTTTAAGGAAATCGCTGTCAAATCATTGGCTGACCACTAAGCTAAAAATCAAGAACACTTCAGTGGCCACACACAGTGATGAATACAAATTTTAAGAATTAGTTCAGAAAAGTCACTAACAAAAAATAAAAACATAAAAAACAACAAACAGGAAGAGGGGAGGCTCTGATTCCCAGTCACTACATTATTTTAAATGTTTTCAACTGAAAATTATGAGACATGCAAAGAAACAATAAAGTGTGATCCACACACAGAATAAATTCAAAGAACTAAAGGAAACTATGTCTACAGAATTAAAAAGTATGAGAACAATGTTTCAACAAACAATACCAATAAAGAGAAAATATAAAAACAAACTAGAGTTGAAAAATTCAACAATGCCTGTCCATTATTTTTCAGACCAAAATGATTTTTTTGAAATAATTTACCCATGTACCAACATAAGTAAATTTGGCTAAAACACAGATTTAAACAGAGATTCACAAAGCAACTTACATGAGGACTCAGGATTAATACCATTTCTTTCCTAAAAAAGAACAAAAATTCCTACTTGATCTCATCTTCATAATCTGGGTTCTTTCAGCTACTTCTGTAATGCTCTTATCCTACAGGTAGATAAAATAAGGAGAATAGAATTCCCTTGCCATCTCTCCCACTCCTAACAGAATTCTACCATTTATTGCTATCCTTTTCTCTCTTCTAGCATTTCTTTGTTTCATTCTCAGACAGCAGGTCCAGCAGGTCAAGGGATGAATTTTTAAAGCCCTCATTGCTAATACCGCTATCAGAGATATGAATTTCTAGAAATTCAGTTCAGTAGTATATGAGAAAAATATAAACAATTCTTATCCATCATTAAAGTAACCCAATTTCCTGCCATTTTCACAATATGCTTTGTCATGTCTATACAAAACTGTCACTTTATTTGAACTATACCAGACTATGTCCTGAGAAATAGGAAATTATAACTGATGAAAAATCACAACTGAAACAATTTATTGATTCAGATGTATGACAATGTTCAAATAGATTAAAATTTTAACTTTTTCCTACCATTAGAGCAAGCTAAACAGGCTTCTAACTAAAATAAGACTAATTTTTCAATAGGAAAACAGATCTATGAAGACTGCTTTATTTTTTCAGGAAAGTTTTTTTTTTAAATTGGAATTAAAGTGAAGAAAGATTAAGATAGTGAAAGCAATGAAAGCATATCATGTAATTCAGTATCTTGTTAACGTTTCTAACTTTGGGAATATACAATTACAGTTATCTTTTTTTAAAGCTCTTATCTCCCATTCTTCAAAATGTAACAATGAAGTAAAAACATAATTTTGAAAAAAAATAAAAACCTTAATACTATCATCAATAAAAATAAGTTTTCATTTATTTTCTACTTATATATACGCAGTTTTGTCTGACCATTTATACATATTCAATTTTGTATTCTCCTTTATCCACCTTTAATTTTATGTTTTTAAATAATTCCAATATTCTCTATCTCCCTCTCATATTATGCCTTTAATGAGACGAAATGTTATTTCCTTGTATATTTTAGTATGATTTGAAAACAAAGTATCTTATGGGAATTCCTTAAAATTCACCATAAATTTTTCTTAAAAATATTTTTTCAATTACGAAACTACTGTAGAAATTTGGAAAATACAGAAAAGTATAAAAAGCAAAGTAACTACTCATAAGTCCACTGCAAAGACAATTACTATTAATATTCTTAAATGCTTTTATTTTTTCCTTTGATTTTAAGTATAACAATTTTGTATATACATTGCACCACACTTTACTTAGCCATGCTTTCACTGTTGAAAGTTGGATTGATTCTAGGCTTTTGCTATCATAAAAAAACCTAATAAAGACCTCTGAATACCTATAAGTCTTTAATACAAATTTCTGACAATTTCCTTAAGAGACTTTTTAAAGGGAAAATACTGGCATGGTTTCTGTCTTCTGATTGACATAGTGGGTTAAATATACTTAACTTTTAAAGGATTGATACAAATTGCAAAACTCTTTCTAAAAAGGGACATCAATTTACACTAACAAACTCTGCATGCCCATTTCATCAAAACCTTGTTATTATTTTTCACAAGTATTTGTTAATATAGTAAAAAATGGCAGCTCAATGTTGTCCTAATTTACATGTCTTAAATACAGTAATATTAAATATTTTTAATGTTTATTAGATACTTCCATTTCTTCTATATTTGTCTATAAATGTATTTTCCTCACTTTCCTGGGGTTTTAGTGTTTTTCTTTGTTTTTATAAATGCTTTATATCTATGAAAATGAATGCTTAACTCATAAAAAGACTATACCATGGCTTTCTGAGAGTCTCAAAGTATAATTATTACTATCATCCACCATTTATCTGACAGTTTATATATAAAAATAAATTAATAAATTTTAGCTATCTAGTATAACTTAGTACTCTCTTTCAAAGAGATCAAGGAATTTTGTATCTTTATCTAAAAGCAATAATTCTTAGGTTATATGGATCATACCTCTTCAGGAATATGTACTACATTGCAAAATGGGATCTCAGAAAAATATTATTGTCTAGAAATAAGCATATGAACTGCCAAAATTAAAAGGAAAATCCATTATGTTCTCTGAAATAAGCATTTATCATGGAGAAATATCTAAAAGGAAGTTCCATGCAACTTCCTTTGACTTTGACTTGTCATGCAACATCTAACTAATCACAAACCACCTTATAACACTTGTGAAAATTAGTTATATGTATTTTTGAGAATTGTATACATCAGAGATCAGCAAGTTAAAGCCAAATCCAGCTGCCTCCCTTTTTGTAAAGTTTATTAGAACACATTAGTCATGTTCATTCATTTACATATTCTCTACTGGCTTTCACACTATGAGAGCAAAGTTGAGTAGCTGGTCTACAAACCCTCAAACATGTACTACTTGGCTCTTTACAATATAGTAAAATAAATATTTTAATCATTCTTGAAAGCCAGCACAGATATCCATATCCTGACTGACGGAGCTCATACAAGAATTGCATGCAAATAACTTATAATCCAAAGTATAAAAAGCTAAGTGCTCCAAGAAAGGTAAAGAGCGTCATAAAAAGAGTTTGTTTCCAGTAGGGGAAATCTTAAAAGCAGCAGCTTCTGCAATGGATTTTGAAGGATGGCTATAATTTTGACATAAGATGGGAAGACTTCCAGTGTGAAGAAAAGCAGACTTGTGAAAAACAACAAACATGACAGTGTACTTCGCATGGAGGAACAATAGTTAGGAGAAAATGCTAATAACCATTTGAAACCAAAATATAGGAAAGGCTTTTAGTATCAGGATCAGCAGTGTAGATTTAAATACAATTAGGTTCAAGAACAAGAGAATAACAGTGATTCAAACTGAATTTGAGGAGAGACAGGTAATAAGGAAACTAGTTACAAAGCTAAAATAATCCAAGAGAGAAGTAATGAAGGTGGTGGCAATGGGACTGGGAAAAAATAAGATAAACACATTACCATCATAGCAAAAACACTCAAACTCTTATGATTAGACAGTAGCATTTGGACATACTATGACCCTCTTAACTCATATGGGGCAAAAACTCTTCATCTCTCTTGCCTCTGAACCAAATAATGATTATTCCTAATTAGTTCTAATAACTTTAAAAAGAACATTTAAATAATAATTTAAGATACTAGATTATCACTATCCCATTTTTAAACCAACTCTGGGTACAAGTACATATTAAAATAGAATTCATTTGCTAGGGCCCTTCTGCTGGACCACTGAAAGGAAAAGTCTGATCTTAAATTTGGGCTCTTGACTGCTTCTGCTGAATTGCTGAAAACAACAGATGGATTTGCTTCAAAGCAGCTCCCTCCATGCATACCAAATGCCCTCCTCAAGAGGGGAACCTTAAATATAATAAAAAATGTAAACCAAAATATTTTTCTCTATATTTTCTAAAGTATCAATAATTTTATAGAGATTTTACAGTCAAACTTCACATATATTTAAATAATATACTCAACCAAAAAATTTACTTATTAGTATGAGGATAAGCTGGAATTCACTAAACTGATTTCTTTTTTTTTATAGGTAAGAAAATTATGCTAAAGAAGAGTTTTATATTCCGTTCATTAAAAACTAAGCTGCAGCTCCCTTATCAGCGGGTTCTGGTTGGGCTCCACTAAAAGACGACAAAAGAATGTATACTGGAGGGTAGGAGAAAGGGAAAAGACAAGGAATTTCTCCCTGCTTTTCTAAGACTGAATCTCCCTAGTGGCTTCAACTCCTTCCGAAAATGTCCAGTTCCCAGAAGGTAACCCCAGCCCCAGCCTCTAGGACCCATCTTCTACCTGTACTCCTCCATTTATCACTATTTGCTTCTTATTACTGCTAATCTCTGAACTGCATCACTATCTTTGTTTGGCTTCTCAAGTATTCTATCACCTATGTAACCAATTTTCTCTATTAAAGTCTCTCTACATAAAAAAAAATGAGGATTGAGGAAGGGAAAGGAAAACAAAATGGCCTAGACCTATCTTTTCTGACTCTAATGTACCCACTGTTCAGCCATCACCAGTCTCATTTCACAATGGAAAAGAAACAGCAATAACATAAGTAAACTTTCTAGATCACTTGTATAAACTCATTCTTCTCAAACTGAAGTATATGTTGCTTTGTATTATTACATGGTGTGCCAAGACGATTTATGTGAACCTACAGAATAAGCATGCTATATTTTTCTGTTGTCTCCATGGATAAATGATTTAAAAAATTATTTGTACATTAAAATAAACCACAAGGGTGCTATCAATTCAATGGAAGAATATTCTTCAACAAATGGTGTTGGGACAAATGAATATCCACATGCAAAGAATGAAGTTGGACCCTCTACTTCATACCATATAAAAAAAAATTTAACTCAAAATGGATCACAGACCTAAATTTAAGAGCTTAACTACAAAATTCTTAGAAAACTTCGGCATAAATCTTTGTGACCTTGGATTAAGCAATGGTTTCTTAGGTATGACAGCAAAGCAGGAAGAAATCTGAGGAAAAAAAATGGACTTCCTCAAAACTGAACTTTTGTGCTTCAAAGGACATTATCAAGAAAGTGAAGACACAATCTACAGAATGGAAGAAAATATCTCTTCCATTCTGATTATCTCTAATAAGGGACTTGTATCTAGAATATGTAAAGAAATCTTACAACTCACAACATGACAACCAAATAAAAAATAGGCAAATGATATAAAGACATTTCTCCAAAGATGACATACACAGATGGCCAACATCATTGGCCATTAGGAAAATACAATCAAAACCACAATGAGATAATTGTCAGGGGCAGAATGTGGGGAAGTAGAATGAATGCAAAGGAATATTAAAGAACTTTCAGGGTAGAGGGGAATGTTATATATCTTGACCGGGGCATTTATATTGTCAAAAGTCTTCAACCTGTACACTTAAAATCCTTTAGTCTTATTATATGTAAATTATACCTCCATTTTTAAAAAAGGTGAGCCATCTAGAATCAATTTCTTCAACAGAAGGAAAGCAAGAAGCAAAGTATCAAATATGTTCAATTACCTACCTATGCTTTACATAATTAGTAAAAACTGAAAGAGAAGCTATTTTTCAGCCAAAGTAAAAGAAATACCAGACTGATACAAAAGTTCTTTTAGAAATACAGAATATGACTGAAGTAAGAGATAAGCACACATTTGGTTTTGTTTCTGCTATAAACTGTGGGTTTCACAGGAAAACACTGTTTTGGCTGCTAAAACACACAATGTTCATATTAGATGTTATTACTGCAGTACTATCTATAGTAACTTTACATACTACCGTAATTATAACACCTAGCAATTACACTTAGAAGACACCGATCAACCATAAAAGTACTCTCATAAAAAACTACTTTGCTAATAAAAATTTCTAGGAAATTGGTGACATCTTAATAGCTTATTTTCAGGGAACTTTACACCAAAAATTTTGTTACATCAGTATTAGCTGTCTAAAATGACCACGTAATTCTTTAAAAACAACTAAAGTTCGTAGCTTTCAGGAAAAAACAATCAGACTGTCCATATATCACTTACAAAGGAAAAAAATAATCAGCGGAGCTTCTTTCTTTAAATATTCCCTTTGATAACTCTGTAAATGATAACATACTTCAAATACACTGTATTGACAAATAACTAAAGCAACAACATAAAATTCAATTTTAAAAATATGTATTTCCAACAATTCGGTAGAAAAACAGGTTCCCTTACCTCGTCATCATCATCGGAATCATTCCCAAACACTGATGGTTTCTGCAAAACAGGGAGCAACTGCTGTGCTTTCTTTGGCAAAATAAGCCCATACCTGCATTTGTTTTGAAATAAAAATTACACCATTATACTTAAATGTTTAAAAATAATTCATCTACTACTTCTTCCAGATGAAGCTAC
This sequence comes from Pteropus alecto, assembly GCF_000325575.1. NCBI lineage: Eukaryota > Metazoa > Chordata > Mammalia > Chiroptera > Pteropodidae > Pteropus > Pteropus alecto. Next base: position 20,858,452 of record NW_006443570.1, on the reverse strand, counting down.
CAATTCAAAATGTCATACAGCCTATGAATATATAACACTGTTTCTGATTTTCAATCATCGCACAACTCTAAATGTGTTAAGATTTTATAATTACTCTAAGTAATTATTTGTGGACAGGGGCCAAATTCAAATACCATTTTAACCAAAGAAGAGAAATAATTGAAGAGTTCAGAAATGTTTTAGATGGTGAAATGATAGTAAGGTTTTAAAAAGAACATGTTAGTGGAAAGCTCAGTTCATGTCCATTACAAATTAAAAAAACTCTAAATTACCCTTGTGGTCTAACAAGAGTCAAGAAAATAGATTTTTTTTCCTACTGGGTACTTACACAGTTTTAAATAAGTTATTGGGTAATATCATCCACAAAATTTTTTTTAAAGATTACATTAACTGAGAAACCCAAGTATTCATAGGGTAAATTTCCATAACACTTTAGTAGGCTCACTTGCTTTGTCTTGAAGCGTCTGAGAGAACATCCCATCAGAGCCAACTCATTTAACTTCTCACATTTTGGCCTTTAAGATGCAGCAATCTCAGGAAGCCACATCAAAAGGATTATACAGCAATGGTAAAACTTCCAAGAACATATAATGTTTCTTTTGCGGCAACGTAAACCCCAATTCCCTATATGCCTACCCTTTTCTGTGGCTTCTCAGCACATTCCTAAAACGAGAAGGGAGGGCGGGAATCGGGACTTGAGCTGCCAAGGAGAAAAAGGCCCGCTAAGGAAGCCAAGAATTGTCTCTTCTCATTGCCCTTGAAGGCATCCAAACGGGGAGAGAAACTCAAGCGCGGGGTAGGAAGCAAGACTGAGGGGCCTCAGACCGAGCTTTTGGAAAATAGAAAAGTCTCGCTCTCTGCCCCTCAGCCTAACTTCCTTTATTTCCTCACAAGTTTCTCCCTCAAACTTCGGACATCCATCCTGGAAAATGTGAGGGGGGAGGGGAATATGTGTTCCTCGGGATTTCTCGCTTTTCCCCGTCTCTATCCCTGACGACACAGCCCCTTCACTTCCAGCGCATTTTTACTCCTCAGCCAAAGACAGTCGCCGTTGTTTCTCATTCCCCAGCCTGACCCTAACTCCCGGATCACTCACTGCCTGCCCGGAATCGCCATCTTGCTCTCGTCTCCGCTGAACGTGGCCGTCGCCGACGTGACGCTGACGCAGACGATGACGTAGTCACGTAAACTCTCGCGCGGCTTTGGGAGTCTTGGAACCACCCTAGCGGCTGGATCCCTCTTTTGAATTGATTTCACACAGTTAGGATCTCGGTCCTTTGGCTTTCGATTTCGTTTGGAAACCCTGGGGCCTCGAAATTAGTAAGAACAAAAGAGTGACAAAATTCTAAGCCAGTAGTCCACAAGGTGTGGTCCCGGGACCAGCAGGAACTATCATCCGGAATTTGTTAAAAATGCAAAATTTCGGGCCTTATCCCAGATCTATTGAGTCAGGAATTGGGTTGGGGCCCAGAAATCAGTATTTCAATGAGCCTTCCAGGTGATTTTGATACGTTTGAAAACCGCTACCCTAGGCTATCGATCTTTTTTTTTTTTAACCTCCGAAGTGTTCAATCTGAGTATACCTGGCTCAGGGTAATTTGATGAAAATTTCAAAAGATGAAAATCTTATATGCTAGCAGTGTTTCATAGAGCCAAATGATTAATAATACCATGGCATCTCTGGGTATAGAAATCAAAATCATGTACCACACTCTTATTCTGGTCACAATCTGTGTACCTACTCACTCTTGGCCCATTCCAAACTAGTTTTATAGCAGCCCAAGAACTCTTAACTACAGTAGGATGTTTAAATCTTGACCTCTTATTGTGGGTTTGTCTATTTCTTCTTTGAATTCTGTCAGTTTTTGCTTCATGTAGTTCTGTTGTTAAGTAAATAAACATTTAGGATTGCTATGTCCTCTTGCATTGAGCCCTATACCATAAGGAAATGACCCCTTTTTTTTCTGTATAAAATCTTCATATTTATTCCATAAAAATGGTACCCCTCTCCTATCATCGGAAGTTTATTCTCAAGTAAAAAAAAAACAAAACAAAAAAAACAGGATTGCAATGCCATCATCTTGAATTCATGACTTCCCTTCAAATGTGATTAATAAAGAAACACAATGCTACTAATGATTTGTCCAGATGCCAAAATAATGTCTAACATGTTCTCCAAACACTCTTCTGTAAAATAATTCTTTCTCTGGAATTGAAGAAATGACTCTATTTTTCTTAGCTACTTTATCTGCTATTAACATAACCAGCTTTGATTGTTAGCATACTATATGTGTCCTCTTACTGTGATAGCCTGCTGAAATGTGAAAGGGTTAAAGGATAATTAAAACCTGAAACTGGACAAAGGATGTCTATACCTTAGGCCTAGTTTCTGGAACCCCTAACTACATTCTGTTAATCATAAAACTTGTAACAATGAGCTCATACGCTAACTGCCAATTTTAGCCTGTGTAACCCTGCTTGCTTGCGTGGCATGAAAAATAATCAATTGTATATAAGCTGAAAATTACTGTTTGGCCATCGCCCACGAGAATACTGGCTATTGCCCATGGGAACATAGGCAATCACCCATAGGAACATAACATTCTAACAACAAGCTTTCTGCTTCTGTACTCCCCGCTTGCACACCTGACCAGTGGGTTGACAGGTAGTGAATAGGAGAGAAATAGACCTTTGTGTTTAAAATAGAATGAAGAATGGTATTTAGGGCTTAAAAACCTTGTATCTTGGCATTTCAGGGCTGCTTCTTCATACAGGACAGCCACCGGCTAATAAACAGACTTTGAGAGCATACTTGGTTTGGTCTATTCTATACAGGCCACAACATTACTTTTAACCTATATTAATCTATTTGTGTCTATATTCAAAGTGCACCTCTTGTTGATAGCATGCAGTTGGGTCTTGCTTTCTTATCCAGTCTGTCAATTGTTTCCTTTTAATTCGGGTGTTTGGAACACTTTTCGTTAAAGTGATTATTAGTATTGTCAGCGTAAGAAACATCCAAACGCATAGAAAATTTTTATGAGTTTATTTCAGCCAAAATGACAATGGCTAGGAAGCAAAATCTCAACGGATTGAGAAAATGCTCCAGAGAATGGCAGTTTTGTAGTTTATTTAATACATTAGAATAAAAGGAGGAGACAAGAGTCACGTGAAATCCATTGGTGGTAGATTAAGGGGGCAGGAGAAAGCAAAATGGGAACGAGATCTCTGAGATTGGATAAAAAGTAAAATGGAGAGCTACATACTTTTACATTGATGTGTTGTTAATAATGTTTACAGCACACAGAGATGGTATGTGGGAAACAACAAGGAGGGGTTTGCTCTGGTTGTGCCCTTAAGTGTCTAGAAAGCAGATTACTTTGACATTTCAAAGGTATGTTATCTTAGATGCAAAAAGACAATAGGCTCACTTAAGGTAAAGATTAACCTTTGTCAAGGAAGCTACAGGCCTAGGACATAACTACCCTCCATAACTCATTTTTAGTTAGGAATTTTTATGTTCAGACCATCTTGTATGGTTACTTTAGGTTTCTGAGTTTGTAAAGCCTGCCATGCAGGCCTCCCCTGAGCTTGGCAAGTTTAATTTGTGGCCCCTTTTTTCATCCACAGTATGGTTGCAAATTGTTTTCTATTTTCCCCATCTACTCTCCTCCCAAACGCGTTTTTTGGCACTCTTCTGGATTATTTTTTATGATTCAGTTTAAAATTTTTATGATTTAACCTCATTATTGGCTTCTTAGCTACACTTCTTAGCTTACTATTTTAAGGTGTTGCTTTAGGGATTCCTGTACATATCTTTGACTTATCACAGTCTACATTCAAGTAAGAGTATACCACTTTATATATAGTATAAAAACACAAAAGTATACAATACTTCCATTTTCCCTCTTTTAGACTTTGTGCTATTGTTGTCACTCATTTACTTCTACCTATGTTATAAATACACAGTAAATTATTTTTGCTTTAAATAATTATATTTCAAGAATATTTTAAATAAAAATATTGTTTACCCACATATTTACCTTTTCCAGTGTCTCCATATTTTTGTGTAGATCCAGATTTCTATCTAGTATAATCATCTTTTTAAAACTCTTATTAAGATGTAATTCACATACCACGTAACTCACTCATTTAAAGTGTACAATGCATCGGTTTTGAGTATATTCAGAGAGTTGTACTACCATCACCAGAATCAATTTTAGAATATTTTCAATATCCACCCCAAACCGTGTACCCATTGGGCACTTCTATTTTCTCCTAACCCTTCCACCCCCAAACCAAGCAACCAGTAATCTACTTCTGTCTCTATGGACTTGGAATTCTATCAGTTTTTGCTCCACATATTTTGAAACTCAACATTAGGTGTATAGAGATTTGAGATTATTATGTCTTAATTAATTGACCCCTTTTTCATTATGAAATGACCTTCTTTATCATGGTACTATTCTTTGCTCTGAAATCTACTTCTTGTGATGTTGTTATAGTCACTTCAGCCACTCCAAATATTTTGACAGTAACTCTAGAGAAAGCAAAAAGATGTTCAGAAAGGAAAATAATTATAATTTACTACATGAGTAAGCCCTAGATAGCATACATATCCATCATAATGCAAACAGTGAATATTGATCTAATCTAAATTACAGTGTAATTATATTGGGAAGAATAGAGGGATAGGAAATGTATATGTGTTTGTGTGTGTGTGTGTGTGTGTGGACACACATGCTGAAATAGGAGTTTTGTGGGTCATAGGTCTCTGTGGCAGCTACTAAGTTCTGCCCTTGTAGTGTGAAAGTAGTCATAGACAATATGGGCATGGCTTTTCCAATAAAACTTTATCGTAACAGGCAACTGGCCAGATTTAGCCTGTGGGATGTTGATTAACTCCTGAGCTAAAAGAATTGAAAGTAGTTGACTTAGAAGCAAGGGAAATAGGGGTGAGGTGGGACTGGGAAATGCTCTGGTCTTAACAGACCTTGTACAACAGGTGACTCTTTATGAGCACGTGTTACTTTGTTTAAAATAAAGAATCAATAAAAGGTAAAAATAAAGGCCCCTGCCAGAGCTGTCTGCCTCTTGCCTAAAGAGACTGGGGAATTAGTTACACAAAGTTATAGCTCGATACCCTATATAAATGCAAGTTTTTAAATTGGCATATTGAACTGTAGTCTCCCACTGCCCTTGTGAGATTTTCCAAAAGTTAGAAGGCTGATTTCTCAGATGAAGTGTTGCAGAGTTCAAGTTCTTCGATCTCTTGGCAGGGTCTGCAGAAATGGTTGTATCTACAGTAGTGAATCAGAAACACAGGGAAGGCTTCTAACATTTTGAACCCAAGTTTGGGAACATTGCTCCTATTGCTATTTATAGTTTGATTTGTCCATGGTTTGGGTACTTTTATATTAGGCCTTTTCACAAATTGGTCTCCCTTTGACCCCAATTTAAGCAGCTGGGGCTGGAGAGTCAGGGTCACATGGAACAAAATATAGCCACCTAGAGGTGCCTCACTAGTTGCAAGACAGTCTGAGCTCAGCCAATAGATTGAGGACAGGTAAAATATGGTTAATGACTAGGCATTGGAACACCCACTAAGGGTAATTATCATCCCTAAAGACAAAGAAATAGGCAATATTTAATTGATCTTGTCTGTTGAGAGAGGTCCATATAAGATCATATAGGGGAGAGTTAATGATGATGTGGGGTGAGGTTAGGTGGAGGTAGCATTGCATAAAACCTTACATGAGCAGAATGAAAAGTCCCTAAATTACTTGCAAAGGGTCTTCTGAGTTAGTGGATTGGGAATGTCTGTGGAAGGTAAGGGCAGCTGGTTGTTTGATCATGTCACAAGAGACCACATATTGTATGATTCCATTTATATAAAATGTCCAGAATAGGCAAATCCATAGAGAAAGCAAGATTAGCTGTTGCCTAGGGCTGCGGTGGGGGAAAATCGGGAGTGACTGCTAATGGGTATGGGATTTCTTATGGTGGTGATAAAATGTTCTAACATTGATTGTTGTAATGGTTGCACAATTCTGTGAATATTCTAAAAACCACTAAATTATACACATTAAGTAGGTGAATTGTATAGTATGTGAGTTATATATTTCATTAAAGCTGTTAAAAGAGCCAAAAGGAGCTTTTCTGAGATTCCAATATTGTTGTATTGAAACCTTATGTTGTTCTTGGACCATGGAAAGCTGTAATTATAAAGGGAAGTCTAGATGGTCTACACCATACGGTGTCATTGTTACCTAAAAGCTATGGAGAGTCAATAAAAAATTCAACTAATCAAGCCTAAGCTCCTGAAGTATATGTAAATATAAGTAAATAAATAAATCTATTGGGTCAAATAGATTTAAATATAAATCTATATCTAAATTTTTGTGAAGTATAAGTAATATCTCCTTCACTAAAAAAGTAAGCTCCTGGTATTAAGGGATAATATTTTATTTAAATGATGGTTAAATATATTCAACCAATCTTCCTTGTTGTTTGTTAAACTTTCAAGTAGTTTCCAAAAGACATAACAAGGTATTAACCTGGTAAAGGTTAGAAAGTTTTAGTGAGATGCATGGGGTGCTGGCATGGGCAGTAAACCAGAAACTAGGACACATAGGTGCTAGGTCCACCCTGCCTCTGACTAGCTGTTGTTATCTAGGTAACTCACTCACTCTTTGAGACTGTTTCCTCATATATAAAATGGGGATAATAATATTAAGACTGCTTACTTACAGGTTATTGGGAGCATCAAATGAGCTAGTATGTGAAAATATCTCAAACAAGTTAAAGCACCACACAAATGTGTTATATTTGTTATCATTAACCTAAATGCCATTTGGTTAACTTAACTCCCATGATAGTGGTTAAAAATGAGCATTCTGCAAAAATTTCCCCTCCTTGCTGCCTAAAATGCCATTTGTATTCACAGTGAACTCTTTAGAAGCTTGTTCTGAACCTATCAGGATATGTGGATATCAGTTTAATATCTTCAAGAACATTATTCCTAGAAATGTTGCTGCAAATGCCCTGAAACAGGCCTATAGGTTAAAGCTGGGCATACGATCATCCAAGAGATGAGGACTGGTAATAACACTGCCATCTTATCAGAAAAGGTTAAAAAGGGACCTCCAACCTCAAATTATAAGATGCTTGGAACACATCACATTTTGCCAACCAAATAAAGAAAATGTAGTTTAATTTCCCAAAATTTTTATTAAAAATGAACTGTATCATCAGATGTTTTATTTCAAAGATGAGATCTCACAACAGCAGTAAAGTTTGCTCCAATAACAAGCTTTAAATAAATGTAAATTCTTTTTTGCAGTTCTTGAACTCGAGTGGTTTTTATTATAAAGACAGGTGTTTTCTTTTTTCCATGAGTCACGGACAAACATTTTCCCACAAAATTTCTATTCATTGAGATAACTTTTAAGTTGTTAAGGTAAGTGACGGGGGTAGGGAAATAAAAAGAGAGAAGAGGTGCTGCTCATACAAGTCTTTGAAAAATTAGAAAAACAATTCTCAGTCTATTTCTTAAAATCTTTATTATTTGGTACTTTTTTGATGTAAAAACTGCTATTTTCCCCCTAAATCTTTAGTCTTTACTTTGTACCTTAAAAGATTAAAATAACTCTACCCAATTAACCATAGTAGTCACATGGTAGATACAAAGGTAAAACTAAAAGGAAATTTTAAAATATATTCTATAACATACATTTGGTTATGGCTACCACAACTGGATATCTTTTAAATCAAATTTCTCCTTAGGTAGCACTTTTGGTTTTCGAAAGTGCTGAGGTCAGTGTCCAGGAGATAAATATGTCTATGTGTCACTCCTTTCCAATTGAAAATATTTTATAGTTAAGAATACCGAACATGACAAAAACATCCTAAATACAGTACCAATTCTATTAGCATTTATCGAGCAAGCTTCTACCTGGCATTTTTGCATACACACAGGAGTCAGTCTTGGAGGGCAATGGGGGTGTAATAGCACTATTTAGTTTTTTGTTTAACTGCATGAGAGCTAAACAGATGTGTGACCAGTGGTATAGGTACTCGATGACAATGTTACCAAATTTCCATACTTCGATTCGAGAATGACCTGCACCAAGACAAAAAAAGTTAGTGTGGATACTTTTGATCTCTTATTATTAAAATTTAAGTTCCAGTATTATGACGAAAGTTCATTAGTTATGTTTTGAGTCAAAAGGATGGCAGAATCTTGTTTAAATATGTAATTATAGGAAAATGGATAAATTTTGGTATATTCATCTAATGGACTACTATACAGCATTTAACAAAACTACAGCTACCTATATCATGTGGATAAATCTCAAAGACATTGAGCACAAAAAATTATAGAGTAATATATTCTTTGGGTACAATTAAAAAACAGTTTTAAAACTTGTAAAATAATATTATATTGTTTATGGACTCATAACCATGTAGTAAAAGAAATCATTCATGAAACTGATAAACACCAAATTCATAGAAGCATTATCTCTAGGAAGGAAGAAAAGAGAATAGGATCAGGGAGGGGTAGAAAGTTTGAACTGTTCCTAAAATATTTTATTTCTTTAAAAAAGTCTGACTCAAACATGCATAATGCAAAGGTCGGATATAGAATGTGGCTCCATAATGACTACACAGGTGTTAGTCTCTAACTTTATGTTTGGAATATTTCCTAATTTAAAATCATTTTTAAATATATAATCACTGCACGCCATTATGTTTCATTTGTAAACTATTGAACTGCCGTTTATAAAAGTTACACTTTCCCAGGAGTCAATGACTATTTTCAGATAGAATGGTCCGGTGGAAAGAGAATATACTTCTGGAGTTGAACAGATCTGGGTTCCGATCTTGACTCTACCCCAACTAGTTTTCTGACCTTGAGCAGGTCACTTAATTGCTCTGAGCCTGTTTCTTCTTCCATAAAACAGAGATAATACTGCAGATTTGTTATGAGGATTAATGAGAAAAGATATGCAAAAATCTGTCACAGAGTAGCTACTCAAAAAATTAATTACTGTCCTTCTTTCAAGTATCTCCCACCCTCAGGTCTATGTTTTATTCAATTTTGTTAATTCTAGTGTCTAACACAGTACCTAACCCAATAAATGTTTGCTGATTTGAGTTGAATAAACCATAAATGATACTTATAATTGAATAAGAGGAATTAAATGTCATCTTCTATCCATAACTCATTAATAACAATGACAATCATTTATGGGTATCTATTAGAATGACAAAACAGAACATATCTTATTTCTCTATCTTCTATCAACATGAGGGAACAGGTTCCCTGAATTAGATTTAGCTTTGTATGGTTTTGAAGATATCACTATGATAAAAGGTACAATACGGGATAGGAAAAGCACATAAAATGTGGAAAATACAAATCTCAATTCTTCAGGCCTACTTTAAAACATGCGGACACAATGGTCTAAAATTCTTTTGAGCGTGTGCATGCGCGCACACACACAGGCACTCTTTTTTTCTAATTGTAAGTGTTCAATAAACATTGAAATATTAAATTATGTCATAAATTAGGTTTTTCAAATGCTAAAAGTTCAGATTATAGCTCAGTAATATTAGTAACAATTATAAATAAAAGCAAAAGCAAATGCTGGTCATGAGAGTATATTAAAAACACCTGATTTATTTTATGTTATGGGCAATACTAGACCAATCAACATATATACTTAAAATATTGAGATGCTTTTGTTATAATTGATCTCTTTTGTATTTATTAGCTTCCTGGTACCTTTACAAGGTAATGTTATAGGCTGCAAAGATTACTCTGATTATCTTAATGTTCGATGTCATGAATCTAAATTAAAGTGCACCCTAGAATACTCCTAAAACCAGTTCTGATTTTCTGAGATATAACAGCTCTGCTACGCCCCACAGTTTTTATTCTGCCCTTCCTAAATCCCCATTAAGAGCTCTGTTCCACTGACGCCTGCCACAGTGTTCTTATCTGACATCCAAATGAACAGACCCCTATCTGCAACCATTATTAAGCTAGTCAGCCATCTCCATGGTGATTCAAGGACACAAGGATGAGTGAGGTCGCTCCCTTTAACAAGCTCCTGTTGCTTATTTCCTGTCTTATTGTTACCAGGGACATAAGCTCCGAACCTGTCTGGGCCATCGTTCCTGTTTTCGTGCCCTTTCCTATGAGAGATGGATGCGTTAAACAACTGGCTCTAATGATTCCTCTAATGAAGCCTCCTTTGCTATTGGGTTCCCATTGACAATGGTTGAGCGCTACTGTCCTCTTGTGGTGGATAGGTGCCAGTTCTCTGCAGCTTGGTGGACGACAAAGCCCTCTGGCATAGATTTTGTAATTCTTTCAAACAGATACACTATAATTTTTTTCTTTTCTAACCATAAGAAATAGTGCTTTTTTGCTTTGCCCTGGTAAGGATTATAGTAAATTATCTGAATACATCTGAGCTAAAATAATTGCTGAGTCAACTTTTGAATCTGTTTATAAACCTATTACTTTAGAAATATTTTATGGTATTTTTGTAGGTTCCAGTTTAATCAAACTTTTAATTACATAGGGAATTCATTTTGCTGAAAACATTGGGACTATAGGATATTTCTAATTAAAACTCCATTCTGGATCTCTGCTTTAACACTGGGTTAATTTAAATCCTTTAGGAATTATAGACAATTAGAAAGATGAGCAAAGCAAAAAAGAATGAAGTGCTTAAGCTTTAAGTTCAAAAGTAAAGTGTAACTGCTCCTTTCAACTAACAACTAACCCAAGATCAGCAGTATTTCCTGAAAGTTCCTCTCTTTATCATTAGTTCTCTTAGTTTTAGTTCTTTTATTTCTATTGTTTCACATACCCTCTGTCATCCCTTAATATTACTGCCACATGCAATGAGCTGAAGTTCTATGCAACATTATATACTTAAACGGGTATGTATGTGCAAATTTCAGTTTTTATGTGGGCAGGAGAACTCATATTTGCCATGGTAGTTGAACATTTAATATGTCACTGTTAATTTAATGTGGTCCCAAATGTGGAGAGTTCAGCTTCCAGCTTATCAGGAAAGAATCAACATTAAATGAGAAGGTAAAAATACATTTTTTCTCGAGTTATCAAAGCTTGGATGGAAGTTTGCTTCAGGCTGAACATTGAGTTCTTGCAAGTATATTAGTTTCATTCCTATTGTAATCATAATTTCTATATAATATCACACTTATTGGCTTTTTAAAATGATGTAGCTATAAATCAAATTATGTATGAATTTTATTCAATGCAATTTATCCTTACGAAAATTCATACCTTTATGCAGTGGCCTCTAAGTCCTTTGATCATGTACCTCTATCACTAATAAATGTTGAGCATGGTCTCCATATATGTATGTTTATTTATAAATTATTTTAAAACATTTTCTAAAAAATAGATATTAGACATTGATGGGAAAAATTATTACAAATAAAAGTCTCACAATATTTTTCTTGTATTCTGATGGTATAAGAGTACCGGTTATTTGTGCCTTTTGTTTGCTCCTGTTTGTTTGGAGCTTAGTGGGGGAAACCCATATACAGGTGTCTCAATATTCAATAGACACACTGATACTCCCCATTTTCACTCTGTTACTCTCCTTCTCAACTGTGTATGATATCGCCCAGCCTAGAGATGTTCTATGTTACCTTCTCCAAGGAATAAATTTCTAGGATTGGGAGCTGAAGTTGCCCAGTGGTGTGAGGTAGAGAAGATGAGATACAGAGACCAAAACACTAAAACAGAGAGAATGAGGAGAAACCACAGGGAGAAGAAAACTTCAAAAAATAATTATCATTAATACCCTCAGAGAGATAAGATGTTGAATCCCTGAAACATAACAAGATGTTGCAGAAAGCAAATATTTAAAGAATAACAACAATAAATCTATCAGACATTAAAATATGCAGAAACAAAAATTCAATAGAATTAGAAGGTTGATAGAATGTCTCAGAAAGTGAAACAAAAAGATAAAAAGATGGAAAATCAGAAAATATAGATTTTGGAGATTGAATATAGGAGATCCAATATCTAAATAATAGGAGTTCCAAAAAGAGAACACAGTAAAGAAATGCCAGGGCAACCATCAACCTCCAGGTCACTTCTGTGTAAATGACAACAAAGCATCTATCATGGATGAATGCACTCTGTGAGCACACAGTTTGGTGAGCAGAAAAAGATGTGTGAAGAAAGAGATGCCCCTTCTCCAGGTAGATGTAACCTTAATCTAAATAAAGTACACAATTTAGTGAATGAAATCCTGGTTAGATTTCAGCTCCCATCCACCTTCTCAGCAGGGCATCTTTGTGCAGTGCACAAATTAACACAGTCATAAGTAGCAACCTGAAGCCATGGAGGAAATCATTAAGGACTTAAGGACCCGAGTTTCACAGTTGAAAAGCCCCACTGAGTGTTCAAATCAATGGATGAAAATAGACCCATAAAGAGGCATATCATTATGAAATTTCACAATCTTGGGTATAAAGGACAGCTTCTGGAGAGAAAACAAAATAAAAAAAAGAAAGGATTCAGACTTCTCAGTAGCAATTTTGGCACTTCCCAAGTTTCTTCTGATAATGGAGCCATTTCTTCAAGAAGTTAAAGTTTCCATATGACCTAGTACTCCACTCCTAATTTTATGTCAATGAGAACTGAAAACATATGCTTACACAAAAACTTGTAAACAAATGTTCATAGCATCATTTATAATAACCAAAAAGTAGAAACAACCTATATATGTCCATCAGCAGATAAATGCATAAATAAAATGTGACATATACATACAATACACTACTATTCAGCCATAAAAAAGCAATGAAATACTAATCATCCTAAAACAGAGATAAACCTTGAAACATTATGCTAAGTGAAAGAAGCCAGATATAAAGTCCACCTATTGTATGATTCTGTTTATATGAAATGTCCAGAATAGGCAAATCTATAGAAACAGAAAGTAGATTAGTGGTTGCCAGTAGCTAGGTGGGGATGGGCAAGGGAGAGTGACTGCTAATGGGTACTGAGTTTCTTTTGGAGTGATGAAAATGTTCTAAAATTAGATAGTGGTGATGGTGGCACAACCTGGTATATATACTAGAAAATACTGAATGGTAGGTACACTTTAAAATGGTGAAATTTGTGGTATGCGCATTATATTTCAATTTCTAAAAAAAAAAAAAAAAGGTAGGGAATATCTTCAAAATTATAGTACCTAACAAACTACAAATCAAATGTGAGTTTGAATAAAACCATTTTCAGACATGGGAACTTTAAAAAATTTACCATTCTTGCACTCTTACTCAGAAAACTACTAGAGATATCTACCTCAAAACATCGGAGTAGACCAAGAAAGAATGAACCAAGAGAATAGCAAAGTCCTATGATAGTGGCAAAATAAATTTCAGAAAGGCAGTTGTGTAGCAGATCTGCAGTAGGGGAGGACTCCAGATAAAAAGAAAATTAAGATTTCTAGAAATAATGGCTTCAAGAATAAAAAGAAATTGGAACTTTAAAAATTACGTAATAGAACTGACCTTTTGAGAAATTATATGAAGAGACAAATGGAAGGAGTGGGAATTATCAAGAGTACAAAGAAAACTAAGCAATTTTTAAAATAAAGGGCAATTTACTTCATGAAAAACTAAAAGTGAAAAAAGGAGCAATCAAAATATGCTACAACACTCAACTGTGGATAATATTTGCATAAACAAAATTATGTGAACATCAGGTTTTAATTTAGTCCCCAACTGTAATATAGCTACATTAGGAGGATGGGGTAAAAGAATGGTAATGTAACGGAACCGAACTTTCATCTATAATGAGGAAATCACTTGACAAGGTTTTAAATAATCAGAAGATAGCAATATTGCATATTATTAGAAATAAAGAAATGTACAAATACCAGAAAAGCAGTTAAGAGTCAAAAAGAATTGCCTCTAGTGAGGGGAACTTGAGAGAGTGAGGAGAGAGAAGAGGGATGGGCTAATGACTTTTGTTAGCAGGCATTTAGTTCTAATAGATCTTTTAAAGTACTTTAATAAAAATATAATTTTAACAATCCTTTGGGATGAAAGATGGTTTTAACATCACTAAAATGAAAAAAAAAAAAAAACAACACATGAGTGTCAAGGGAACTTGAAAAATATGCTTACCTTAAATTGAAAAATGTTCTCATTAAACTGATTTTGAAAAGCTTTTATCAGATATAAAAGCAGCAGTGATATATTACTTAGACAAATAAAATCATTTTTAGTTATTTTTCTTAATTCAAATAACTACTGTTGAAAACTTCAAAATTTAACACCAAAAGATATGATAAGAAACAAAAAGGAAATTGCTGATTTGATTTTTTTTTCTTTCCTCCACCCCCCACCTTCCATGACTTGGACCAAAAATAGAGTCTGCTTGCATGGGAAATGGTCAAGCATCCAAGCCCCAGGTCTTTAACAAACTCCCAATAGTCTCATGAACAGTGTGTGAATGAATACTTGTCTAATATCTTAACTAAAAGGGCCCTTAAGAGGTTCTTGCCAGGAAAAAGGGAATCTATTCTAAAACTGAATGGACTTTTTCCTTCTCTAGAGCCTGAAATCTATGAACATCTCATAAATGGCACACTCTAGGCTTCCTGTTAAACCCAGTTTAACTGTGATAGTTACTCTTTTACTACAAGTAGGAATCAACAACCCTGGAAGGGATTACCACCCAAGAATACTAGGTCTAAAAAGTTGGTAGAGAACTGTTACCAAATCCAAGCCAATGGCAGTATACAAAGGGTATACTGCGTCCTTGGTATCTTGTTGTTCATTTCACTCTGACTCATAAGAGCCCAGCACATCCTTACAGTTGCAGATTCAGTTCATTGCTGTACTTATATTTGTTATTTCTGGACAGTTGGTAGAATCTTGTGAAAGTTTCTTGTCTGATCTTCAGCCACATAGTGGGAAGTGAAGGAAAGAGTCTTGTTCCACTTTCAGAATGGAGAGGAACAGAGAACAGCACTTGGTAGAGCCATCATGGTGGCAGTAGCAATTAGGAAAAGATCTCCTGGAAGGTGAATCTTGAGGACAAGCGTTAATCAGTTGTGAGTCCAGCATTCCTTCCCCTCAGTGGTGGGGCATCTCCCTCCATTGTCATCCTTGGAGAATCACGATGGCAATCATCTTTACAAATAATAGCACTGAGGCTCTTGCTGCTTTGACAGAGGAGGAGTCCTGGGACTCTTGCGGGAAAAGTGGAGGGTCTAGGGAATACCTGCTGAGACCAGTATCTGTGGACATATAGACCCTGGGCTTTTGGTATGGGAAGGAAGTACAGTCATTTGACAGAAATACAGGTTCTAGACTACAAAATGATTCTGGTCACATTTTAATGGAAGACAGCTCTTTTTGCCTTGAGGTCTAAGAACATTTCCTGGTACACAACATCTGTTCAAACCTCCTAGGAGGGGGACATGGGACAGGTATGGGGCACCCTACAGAAAAGTCAGGCAAGGCTGACAGCAGAGGTCCAAAGTGGAGTGGGGAGAAAAGATCCTTGAGAAGGTGGTCAGGTCATGGGTCTTCAAGTAGAAGAGGCCAACTACTGGGAGTACTTTAGGCAGAAGGTAGCGGGCAATTGATGTGCTACTGTAGGTACAGCTGTCTGGGAGTGGTCACTGGAGTCACTGGGTCCCTTACAGGGAAGTATGTCAGCAA
>NW_006443570.1:20836601-20842655 GCF_000325575.1 Pteropus alecto | reverse complement strand
GGTGACTGCCTCACTCTAAAGGTGACACAGATGCCTAGAATGCTGCCAGAATATAAAATACCCCTTTCTAGAAATACAAATCAAAATCACAATGAGATATCATGTCACACCTGGCTGTGATCAAAAAGACAGGTGTTGGTGAGGATGTGAAAAAATTACAAGTGTTGGCAAGAATGTGGAAAAACGAGAATGCTTGTGCACTATTGGTGGGAATGTAAATTGGAACAGCCACTATGGAAAACAGTATGGAGGTTCCTCAAAACATTAGAAATAGAACTACCATATGATCTAGCAATTCCACTTTTGCATATATATCTGAAGGAAATGAAATTGCCATTTCGAAGAGATAGTTGCACCCCCTTGTTCATTGCAGCATTACAATAACCAAGACATGGAAACAACCTAAGTGTCCATTGACAGATGAATGGATAAAGAAAATAAATGTAGTACATATATATAATGGAATATTATTCCACCATAAAAAAGAAGGAAATCGTGCCATTGCAACAACATGGATGGACTTTGAGGGCATTATGCTAAGTGAAATAAATCAATCAGACAGAGAAAGACAAATACTATATGACCTCACTTATATATGGAATCTAAAAAAACCAACTCATAGAAACAGCGAACAGATTGGTAGTTGTCAGAGGCAGGAGTTGGAGGGTGGAGAAAATGGGTGAAAGTGGTCAAAAGGTACAAACTTCTAGTTATAGCATAAATAAATTCTGGGAGTGTAATGTACAGCCTTGTGACTATAGTTAACAATATTGTATTGTTTATTTGAAAGTTGCTAAAACAGTAGATCTCACTAGTTCTCATCACAAGAAAAAATATTGTAACTATGTGTGGTGATGGATGTTAACTAAACCTATTGTGATGATTATTTCACAGTATATACATATATCAAATCTTTATGCTGTATACCTTAAACTAATACAATTTTATATGTCGTTATTGCAATAAAATTGGGAAAAAATAAAATGTACCTTTTCTGAACATTAAAAAAATACTTCTTTTCAGAACTAGGATGAAGTGGGGTAAAAATTGGCAGCAAAAGCCCTAAGAAAGTGCGGGCATATCAGCCCTAATTCTATTTTCTTGGCAAAATTGTTAATTTGGAAGGCTTGGTGGATTAGAAGCTATGCTAACTTGCATTCCCTCCCCATTCTGGGCAGAACCTACAGATACTATTGGTAGCATTTCATACTGGCTGGGGTCACTGAGTAGGGGCCTTACTTAATGCTACTAAAAGGCTCAGATAAACTTATAGCAACAGATTGCAATGCTGGAAGACTCCTCTCTTTCTGGCACAAAGGAAAATGTGCCTTAAAGAGTTCCCCTGTCTTTCTCCAAATGAGAACCTTAGAATTTCCTGAGATGACTGCGTCTGAAGGAGAGAGGGTTGGTATCTGGGTAGCTGATGAACTGTCTTGATTGCTGCAGAGGCTGTGATAATGCTAAAGACATAGTGGTGGTGGTGGTAGGGGAGTCTAAGGGATATTGGTTTCTGGCTGAATCTAGTTTTGTTAACTGCAGTTGGTATTCTTGCCACCTAAGAACACTGTTGGGAAAGAGAAAGTGGTAGGGAGCAGTGGAGATCAAGGGTGCTCAGGAATCAGCACAGATGAAAGGGAAGGCAAGCAGAGGAAACAAATCTGCATGTTTTCTGTATATGACAACAAGAGGTAATTCTGATAAGCAAATCAAAAGTGGAGCCTGAAGAGATTTCTTTGAAGCATTGGTACAATACCACAGATGCCTTTGTCTGGAGATGGGCTTATTAAGGGGAGCATCAGTCTAAGAGGACACAAGTGACCCTGACAGCAGAGTCTGGATCTAGGCCAAGAGGCTGGCAGATTGGGTGGGGACCAAAGTGGATAGGGGCTCAGGAAAAACGTCAGTTCAACAAACTGGTCATACATAGAGGGTGGTGAATACTGGGGCTCATGATGGGGACTAACTCTACTCCAAAAGGAAGAGCAGCAATGAAGCATTGACATAGAAAACACTTCAGGATTTTCAAGTCTTCAGTGAACAGTAAAGTATAGAGCAAGTATATGCAAGTATATAGTGAACAAGTAGTCATTTTCATTGTTGCTGTTATTGTTTCCCTTGAATCACTTCCTTAGAAGTGATACCCGTAATACCTATGAATCCAGAGGCTCCCATGAATCAGCCCAGAGTGATGAGGCTACAATAGAAGCCATTCCAAATAAGAATTCTAATCTTTACTCACATCACTCATAGTCCACATTAACTCATGTTAACTTTTATTTGAATCTCATGTTCTCTCTTATTCTCTAGCACTCCTAAACTTATGGAACTATCTTGCCTTCCTAGGCAAGGAGATCTCTCTCATCCATGCACACTGGCTTGCTGTTATGTGCTTCCCCTGTACTACATGCATCCACTGCCACAGACACCTTGAGGAGTGTGGTGTCTTCCTCTGGGTTGCCTTTTCCTTCCTCTTGTCTGAGGGTCTCTGGTTTTGAGCCTCATGGATCATTTTATATCACATAAGTCCAGAAACCCTTCTGACTTGGTCTAGAGTCTCCACAGAGAGTAGGAGAGGGATGAGGAGAGGGACAGGTTTAGTGAGAAATTTCTACAGAGCCATTTTCCCAATTAATAATTAGTTTTTCATAAATAACAAAAAAGAAACAAACTTTAATATTTATTCCTTACTGCTCCATTCACATAAACAACCTGAGGTCTCTGGGATAATACGCACCTGTGGAGGAATGTGTGCTTGTATATGTATATTTACTCTCATATGTGGCTAATTTTCTGTGGCCAAAGAGCTCATCACCTTCTCCAATCTGGGAGCCTCTGCTCTCAATTTTTTTTTTGATTCTCCTCCTCCAAAAAGCCTACATTATTTGTCTATAAAGACTCATAATCTAATATTTTCTTTGATTCTTCATTGAAACTAAAGATAATAATAGTCCTTTTATTTAATGCTCTTGTTTCTTATCCTCACTGGAGCCCCTATTCACTTTTGTTTTTTAATGAATAATGCACATGTAATTAATAAGTGGAACATAAACGTGCTTCTGAATTCTCACATGTGTGGCATAGGAAGTCACTTTGGGGAATGCAGTAGATTGTATGTAGGGTCCCT
This sequence comes from Pteropus alecto, assembly GCF_000325575.1. Lineage (NCBI taxonomy): Eukaryota > Metazoa > Chordata > Mammalia > Chiroptera > Pteropodidae > Pteropus > Pteropus alecto. The sequence goes on along the minus strand of NW_006443570.1, from coordinate 20,839,531 downwards.
CCTTTTAAAAGGCTATAACCAGAACTATGTTTTTTCCTAATTGATGAATTGATGAGCCACTTGCTTTACTCAAGTATCTCTGAATTGCAACTGCTTTTTATTGCTGTTAGTATATATTTAGAACATAATTCAGTGAAAATTTACCTCCAATATATTCATCAATGAGCTTTAAATTAAGTCTCACATGCTCAGCAGTTGGATCAAAGGAACAAATTTTCTCGACTAAGCGTCTGTTAACGTACTGTGAACAAAAAACAAAAGTTATGAAATCATCGGCAAGTGAAACTACAGTACCCAATTCACCAGTTTACATAATTTTATTTATATAAATTTGAAAACAGGCAAAACCAATTTAAAGTGTTAGAAGTCAGACTTCTGGTCACCCTTGGGGTAAGTGTGTGGGGCTGGGGAGGGCAGTAGGAGAGGGTACAAAGGAAGGCTTTTTGGATACTACTAACGATGTTTCTTGATCTAGGTGCTGGTTATAAATGTTCATTGTGTAAAATTTATTGCATTTGGACACTCATGATTCATGTAATTATGATTTATATACCTAAACTTGTGTGGGTTATTTTTAATAAAAAAAGAGTACTTATAAAAAAAACAACTTACCACTGTTTCTGGTCCAGATGGTAAAATAGGTAATGCTGTGCTCACCTCCTCCCACAACCACATTAGAATTACAAATAATTACAGAATTACAACAAAATTACAGACCAACCATCATTGAGAGTCACCTTAAGTCTAGCTGAAGTCCTATAACTAAGGATATATAGAAAAAGCTAAATTGAGACTGATAGAAGGAACAAAGATGAAGAACAAGCTGGTCCTACACCCACACGCAGCACTTACAAATAGAGAGGGATATCTCAGCTGCAGAGTTCCCCCCTGAGGAGCAAGCAGTGCCAGCTCTATACCAGGATCCCCAGCCCAGTGTTCCAGGGCCAGGAAGAGAAGTCTCCATAACTTTTGGCTGAGGTTATGGCTGAGTGAGATAGAGGGAAGATGGAGTCCCAGGCATTCCTCTTAAAGGGCCTGCACATGAACTTACTTAATGACGGACTCACTTGCTCTGAGCTCCAGCACTGGGGAAGCAGCTTGAAAGGTACCAGGGACATACCATAAGAACTGAATTGTCTGGTTTCAGGGTAAGAGTTGGAGGGGCAGCTTCCTCTCAAACAAAAGTGCTGGCAGAAGTCATTGTTCCTTTGTTGAGCCCTCCCTTCATCCAGATTGAAGACATAGATGGATGCCATATCTGAGTCTCCATCAATCTGGCTAATACCATTTGGCCTACTCAAGTGATTCCGTGAGAGCCCGCCCCACCCAACTTGTGGGCATACCCAAGCTGCTTCCAATGGCTTTTCTATACAAACAGCCTGTCTTGGCTCATACTGTGGACTTTACTAAAATCTCTTAAAGATTCACAAACCCCAAACATGCAGCAGCTGGTCTCAACATGCCCTGTACCTCTTTCTAAGCAGCTCTAAGCCCAGCACAAGTGGCAATCATCTGTAGATCACTTTGTAGCTCATCCAAATGGCCCCAGGCAGGGCACAAGCAGCAGTTGACCTTGGCCTACACAAGAGCCCCTCCTGAGAGGCCCCAGAACCAACACCTCTGGTGGCCAGCTTCAGACTACACTAGAGCATCACCCAACAACCTCCACAAGACACACTCCCAAAGGGTAGACTGGGCAGGCACCAGAGCCCTGCTATAGTGAATCCTGCTCCATAGGGTCGGCCCCTGCACAACAGCTCCTCCACTGTAGATGTGGCCAGTCCTCACAATCAATCATCCTGAGGGTCAGTCCCTCCCATTGACATGCAAATAGCAACCAAGGCTCAACCGCAACAGGAGGACACACACAACTCACACAAGGAACACACCTGGAGCATCTGGTTCAGGTGACCAGGGACACCGTACCACTGGTCCCCACAGGATACCTGCCATTTAAGACCACTCTATCAAGACCCGAAGACATAGCAGCTCTACCTAATAAAAACACAGGGAGGCAGCCAAAATGAGGAGACAAAGAAACATATCCTAAATAAGAGAACAGAACAAAGCTCCAGAAAAAGAACCAAACAAAATGGAGACAAGCAATCTACCAGATGCAGAATTCGAAACATTGGTTATAAGGGTGCTCAATGATCTCAGTGGGAACTTCAACAAAGAGATAGGAAACCTAACAATCAAGATAGGAAACATAAAAAGAACCAGTCAGAAGTGAAGAATGCAATAGCTAAAATGAAGAATAAATACATTAGAGGGAATCAACAGTAGATGAGATGAAGCAGAGAACCGAATCAGTGATTTGGACAATAAGGTAGCAGAAAACACCCAATCAGAAGAGCAAAAAAAAAAAAAAATCCCTCCCCCCTAAAAATGAGGATACTTTAAGGGGTCTATGGGACAACATCAAGCCTACCAACATTTGCATCATGCGGGTACCAGAGGGAGAAGAAAGAGAGCAAGGAACTGAATACTTATTTGAAGAAACAGTGACATAAAACATTCCTAACCTGGAGAAGGAAATTGACATACAAGACCAAGAAGCACAAAGAGTCCAAAACAAGATGAATCCAAAGGGGCCCACATCAAGACACATCATAATTAAAATGCCACAGATTAAAGACAAAGAGAGAATCTTAAAAGCAGTGAGAGAGAAGCAGTTAGTTCCCTACAAGAGAGCTTCCATAAGACTGCTAGCTGACTTCTCAACAGAAACTTTGAAGGCCAGAAGGGATTGGCATGAAATAGTCAAAGTGATGAATAGTAATGACCTACAACCAGACTACTCTACCCAGGCAAGCTATCATTTAGAATCAAAGGACCGATAAAGAGCTTCCCAGACAAGGAAAAGCTAAAGGAGTTCATCAACACCAAACCAATATTAGAAGAAATGTTAGAAGGACAAAGGAGGAGGA
>NW_006443570.1:20832994-20836565 GCF_000325575.1 Pteropus alecto | reverse complement strand
AGAAGAAGAAGAAGAAGAAGAAGAAGAAGAAGAAGAAGAAGAAGAAGAAGAAGAAGAAGAAGAATCAAAAACACAAATAATCAAATGGCAATAGCTACATATCTATCAACACTTATTTTAAATGTAAATGAATTAAGGGCTCGAATCAAAAGACACAAGGTGGCTGAATTGATAAGAAAACAAAATCCTTACATATGCTGCCTACAAGACTCACTTCAGATAGAAAGACACACAGACTGAAAGTAAAGGGATGGAAAAAGATACTTCATGAAAATAGAAACAAAAATAATTGGGGGTAGAAATCCTTATATCAGATGAAATAGACTTTAAAACAAAGGCTATAACGAGAGACAAAGAAGGACCCAGTAATCCCACTTCTAGGTATTTACCCGAAGAAACCCAAAACTCTAGTTCTAAAAGACACATGCATCTCTATGTTCATTGCAGCATTATTTACAATAGTGAATAGACAAATGAATAAAGAATAGGTGGGTACATATATACAACAAAATATTACTCAGCAAAAAAAAGAATGAAATCTTGTCATCTTTAACAACATGGATAGACCTAGAGGATATTATGCTAAGGAAAATAAGTAAGACAGAGAAAGACAAATATCATACGATTTCACTTATGTGTGGAGTCTAAAAAACAAGATAAATGAACAAACAAAACAGAAACAAACTCAAAGATATAGAAACAGCATTTTGATGGTTGCCAGATGGGAGTGGGATTGGGGGGATGGGTGAAAAACGGGTAGCAATTAAGAAGCACAAATTGGTAGTAACATAATAGTCATGGGGATTTAAAGTATAGTGTAGAAAATATAGTCAATAATATAATAACTATGTATGGTGTCAGATGAAGACTAGATTTATTATGATGATCACTTTGTAAGTTATATAAATTCTAATCACTATGTTGAAATTAATATTGTATGTCAACTGTAATTAAAAAATAAAAAAATATTTTTAAAAACCTTACCAGTTTACACTTATCCCAATTTCCTAAGTCATTTGATAATTCCAACTCTGGATGAAAGAACAAGATAACTCCTTTCAGGATGTCTTGTACTAGTTTTGTGTTGGCTTTCCACTTCTGAGACTGGCTGTCTAGTGGAGATATTTGCTCTGCTAGAGCCTCATAATCATAGAGCAACAGTGTTACAAAGTTCATGAAGGTAAGCAGTCGAAGGCCTTCCTGAAGCTCTTGCAGCATGATTCGGAAGAAGAGAACTCCTGCCCTCTGGACTTCTCCTACATTTTCAATCTCTGGAATCACAGAATGACATCACACATAGTTGTTCAGTATATACATTACTTTTTCATAGGATTCTGAGCATGATGTGGTAAACTTTTTTTTTTTCCAGGAAAAAGAAAGCCACATCCTATGGTTTTAAACAATCTTAGTTTCTTTAGTTATGAAATCAAAAGGCAGAAATGAAATTACACCTGGTGAAGCTCAGAGACAGAGGCTTTGAGGAAAGGTGATAACTCTTGTTTTAGAGTTAGACCTCGGTGTTAATATCTACTCTCCCCCTTTATTAGTTCTGTTGTCTCTGTACCTCCTCTTCCTTTTCTGTGAGAATGGGGCTGATCCCTATATCTCTGGTGAGCTGTGAGAATTATTTGTAAAAGTACTTAGTCTCAGGCCTTACACATAGTCGACACTTAAAAGACATGAATTTTCTTTCTTTCTTTTTTTTATCCCATCCTATGTAATGGCTAGAAACCTTTCAACTTAATTATACATGTGTTGACTCTTCTAATTCTATTCACTCTATTCCACGTAGACAAAGGCTTCCATGCTTTCTTCTTCCCTCTTTTCTACGCAAACTGGTTTTGTGCTAAGAGTAGCCTAGTGGATGTGAAATCACAAGGATTGAGGTCTGGTTCTGGCTCTGCCCCTAGCTTGCTATTGGACTTTTACTTCAATGGGCTTTAGCCTCTTTATCTGTAAAATAAGATGTTCCGATGAGTTAATACTATGTAATATAGTGGAAAGAGGACCAAATTGCAGTGCAAATCCAGTCTTCACCACTTGTTAACTGTGTGATTTGGTGCAAGTTGTTTTGTTTCTCTGGACTTTACTTTCCTCACCTATAAGTCATCACCATTCACCTCATAGAGTTATGATGAGGACTAATTGAAATAACATATTTAATGTACTTGATACAGGTTGGGGCATTTAATAAATGCAAGTTGTATATTGCCTTTAGAGTCCTTCCAGTCCTAAAACCATGTGATTCTAGCAAAGAAAATGTGATATTTTTATCCTTTACTCTTATTTATAGACCATACTATTCAGCCTAAGACTGCATGAGGGAATTCCTCTTATGTGGAAAACCTGTATATTTCAACAACTCATTTTAGAAAATGCATCCTTTATTGCATTGTCTATGATTTCTCCAAAACTTATGAAACCCATAAATCTAGACTGTCGCAACATTCACAATACCTAAGACACGGGTTTTCGTTATTTCTCCAGATAATTCGCCCAGTATTTCATAGCAGGCAGCTTGGGTCACCTTCACCATTTTCTGTAGATCTTTAAATTCTCGATACAACAACATCCTATTCCTGCCAATGTTAAAATCGAGAGCTCCCAAAGCCTCTCCTGTTCTCTCACGAAGTGGAATTGCTATGCGGTTTTCTCCACAGACAGAGGCCAAAACAACTTCTGAGCTGTCCGTACACTTAAAGAGGAAATCTCTGAAACCAAATCCAAATAAGCATAAGAATATAAAACAACAGACTGTTCATACCCAAACATTGAATCATTCTCTTTTATGCCCACTACACTCCAACCCATCACCTCTTGTTGGTGTTTTATCTGCCTGCACCATCCCACCCCTTGATTTCACAGAGCTGTCTCCCTCAGCTCACTCACTCATCTTCTCATAGAAAGCCTTCTTTCCCTGACCACACAAAGTGGCAGCACCTGAATCATTCCATCATGCTATTTTGCTTTACTGACTTTACTAATACTTATCTAAAGGAATTCATTTTTTTGTTTACATGTTATCCAGTTAATAATTTTTTATTTACATATTGTCCAGTAAGTACTAGTTAAATGCCTGAAGGAAGGATGAGGGTGTTAGGTTCTCTAGAAGCAGAACCTGAGAAAGAGAAGCTTATGCAAATGTTTATTGAGGGAATTCTCTCAGGAGAAACCTGTAAGGGTCTGAGGAAAACAAGATAGAGCTATGTAAGAATGTGATTTCAGGTGAAGTGTAGCCACAGCCCGATCTCAAGGGGAGTTCTGGAAGGCAAATTGTGCCAAAATCTGCCCCACCTTGAGGCAAGGAAGAGGTTTTTTGTCAGTTATTGGCTCTAAGTTGCTCTGGGTGTATGTGGGGAGGGTGCTTACATAACTCTTCAGCATCTCTTGGTGAGGGGTTCCCATCTCTCAAGGGTGCTCTTTCAGAGAAAGTAACAGTGTGAATCATTAGCAGCGGTACCTGCAGCAGCTGGCAAAAAATGTATGGGGGATCTGGGCAGGGCATTGACATCAGCTGATTCAGTGAGGGACCTGAGGTTTCCATAGAAATATAATGACTGCTTCTTCCTCT
>NW_006443570.1:20797018-20832831 GCF_000325575.1 Pteropus alecto | reverse complement strand
CTTTCTTCATATATATCAATATTGAGATGTCATTCCTTTGAGGTAATTGTAAAAATGTCGGTGATTTGCATAGCCTCAAAAAGCAAATTTTTAGTTCATAATATCAATCTTATAATGACAGGTAAGATTATGTCTTTCTTTTGCTACTCCCACCCTTCCCTGAAGCTGAGCCACTACTTTGTGTCTTTATGATAAGTAGTAATGGATGCATCATGCTAAACTTTCCAGGCATAATGATAAAATTGATTGGTCAACAGAGTTCCTCAAAAGGTACCTGCTCTGAGTTACACACAGGAATCTAAAGTTATGAGTCTGGATGTTACAAGGACTTCTGTAAAACTGTGGAAAAGAGCTTAAAGCTGAATGAACATTCTGTTATGAAGCTAAAATAAAATAAAATAAAATTTAATTAACATAGATACTTAAATATCAAATTAGCCTAAAGTCTGAGATAGGTTATTGCCTACTCACTACACTGACTCCTTAAGAAGCAGTTGGCCCCTTTTATAATAGATATGTTCTCAGTTAAGATCTGCTTTGCATCTGTCCACAGTTTGATAGTGTTCCCTATATTCCAGAGGTTAGAGGCATTTAAAGTAACCTAGAACTGAGTACTTATTAAAGACAATCTTCTCTGCCTTCTCCTTATTTTTATCCAGCCTGCCTTCTTAAAAATATATACATACTTGTTCCAAGCTAGCTAGCATTAAGAGGAACTCTGATAAGTAATGTTGATATATTTGTCATAATTATGGTGAGATTTTGTTGGATTCCATGTTTACAAGAAAATCATAGAAAATAAAACACTATCATGCTTAAAAATATGCATTTTTAATACAAAATACCAATGACATGTGTTTTTAAAAGGACTTGAGAGGGAAAGGAGTTAATATGGCCCATGCAGACAGGAGTTTTTCTCTAAAACCAAATCCGAATGAGAGTCAGTAACACAATAAGAGGCAAAAGCTGTGTCTTCAGATCTATTGCACCGAGGGGTGAGGAGTGACTCTGACAGTCAAACAAAACAGACATGAAGATGCATCTCATACCTGAAGATGCATGTTTTTCTGAAGATGGTAGGGGGATTTTTGTGGATTTCTGTTAGACCCAGGGGCCCTGTCACCATCATCTTGCGTAAAACATAGTCTGAACCCTTGAAAAGAGAAAGATTTCATTACAGAGAAGAATAAGTAGACCTCATATTCTCATTAAAGCTTATGGGGACAGATAAATAGGAAAAAAATAAGAAAACTTTAGATGACCTCTAGCTTTAGGTACAGTGACATTTATTTATTCTGTACCACTAAGGAATGAGGTGTTCTACAAGATAAAAATTTCAAAATACAATCTTCTTTTAAATGCACAAACCTATTTTTATAATTGTGATAGAATAGTGTTTACATTACTTTTCTGATATTAAAAGTACATTGTAGAACATTTGAAAAATACAGAAAAGCTCCCCTCCCCCAAAATAAGTACAATAAAATATATTCTCCAGTGAGGTCTTTATCTTTACTACCTCACCAAAACTGTATGTCAAGGTTATTACTGACTCTCTCATTGTCAGATTCCTAATCTTAATCTTCCTCTACCTCTCAGTAGCATTTGATGCAGGGAACAACTTCCTTCCTGATATACTTTCTTCACTTGGCTTTTGGGACACCACTCTCTCCTGGTTCTCCTCCTACTTTACTAAGCACACCTCTGAGTCTCCTTGCTTCTTTTTGTCTCCCTCAGCGCTAAGAGGTTTTTCAAACCGTAGGTCATAAACTACATATAGGTTATGAAAATATTTTAATGTCTTTTTAAACAGCTTTATTGAGGTATAATTGATATACAAAAATGCACATAATGTGTACAATTTGATGAATTTGGACTAATGAGTCTTGGTAAAGTTTTTTTGGTAGAGACTATTTTGTTTTAAGGAAGTAATATTAATTTAGTCTGTAAAATACACTAAACTGTAGGGAAGATGAATTCAATTGAGAGAAGCAAGAGGGATTTTTATGCTCTCCTTAAAAAAAATCCTTTTATTAAAAATGAAAACTATGATAACAGGATCTATGAGGCTACATGATGAATGATGCTTAGAAGAACAAACGTGAAATTTTCCTTTGCCTCTCTACATTCCATGTCTTCGTGTTCTAGATGAAATGTTTTCAACAGAATACTTAGCAAACTGTAAAGATTAAACCACATTGGCAATTGGGTTTCTAGTTTCTTTCCTAATTTATTTCTTCCATGATTTGTTATTTGGTGTTAAGTATACTAGACAGATCCTTTTTTAGAATGTGTTTCTCGGTTTAAATCTTTAGCTAAAACCAACCAATCCCTCTCCTGTTTCCCCCACAAAATTGTGTATATTGACCACTGTTAGACCAGAAGCCTAATATAAAAAATAAGGGGCTTGTGATAATGTCTGAAAATAAGCTTGTTTTTCATTTACTTTTACTTGGATCAAGACACTATAAATTCAGCAAGTGCCTTGGCAATTATTCAACAGCGAGATAACTACTGCTAATTAAAATTTCCTAGGAAATCATTTAGAGAAAGAACCACAATTATTTTTCTCTCCATTTTCTTCTGCCATTGTCTTGTTACTTTTTCCTCCTTTACCTTTCCAATATCTATTCATTCTCACCTTTCTCATTACACATTATCTTTAGTATTTATCCTATTTTGCTTTTTTCTCTTTTGACAAATATTTTTTAAAAGAATGAAATAAAATAGAATAGAAAATATCAGAAAACATCAATTGTAGTAAAAGTAGGTATTATTTGGGGGAATTTCTGTTTTAAGCATGTGTGTATGTTTGTAAAGGGTCAGGATATAAACTATTTTTCATACTATAGGTCAAGGTCAACAGAATTTTGAGCCACAATGATTCCAAACACTTGAAATGCCTCAGGGCTCAGACCTCAGGTTTTTTTTTTTTCTTTTCCTTATCTTCACTCATTTCCTTGGTCATCCCATCCAATCTCATGGCTTTTGTTTTGTTTTTAGTTATTTTGGTAAAATATACATAGCATTATATTATCCTTCTAATCATTCACAAGTATATAATTCAGTGACATTAAATACATTCCCAATGTCGTGTAACCCAGTCTCATGGTTTCAAATACCATTTATTCACTAGTCTGGATTTCTCCCCAAACACCAAGTTCATTTGCCCAACTGCCCATTTAGTTATCTCCACTTAGATGTACAACATTTTAAATTATAGTTTTAAGTTATAGTTTAAAAATATACTTTTCAATTTAGTAGATAAATTATCTTTTACTTAACTTTGTATTTATTTCATTATGAGAACAATTGAACACTTTTTTCATGTTTATTGACCATTTGCGTGAGAATTTTTTTTAATAGACTTGTCCTTTGCTTATTTTTCTTTGTATTTTTAAAAATCTCACTGATTTGTGTACAACAGTGTTAACCCTTTGTCAAACATGTGGCAATTTCCCCCCAGTCTGTCAAGAGTAATTGTTATTTTCTATAACTTTCGTGCAAGAAAGTTTTACTTTTTTATGTTGTCAATGTATCAGCCTTGCCTTAATTGTTTCAACCTTTCATGTAAGGAATTAGCCATACTTCCCAGACCAAGATTATAAATTCCCTGTCATCCCTCATTTTTTTTAGCTACTCTCATGTATTTATTCTTCCTCCAGATGAAGATTAAAATCATTTGGTCAATTAAAAAAGTCATTTTGAGATGTTTTTGGAATTTTGTTAAATTTATAAATAATTTTTGAAAGAAATTGTATTTTTTCAAATGGTCTTCTTGTGAAAAAAAATCATGATATGACTTTATATTTTATAAAAAAAAATTATGTCCTTTGGTAAATTTGTAGTTTGCTTCATGTAGGACCTAAGGGTGAGGAGGTGAAGCAGGGAGAATGTTCCAGGCAGAGTAACAGCATTTTTAAAGTCTCAGAGATAGGGAAAAAAAATTATTTTCTATTATGTATGGTTGGATGTGAAACATTAATTGTGGCATTATATTTTTTCCTCCTCCTGATAGTCTTCACCCTCCTTCTTCCTTTTCATTAGATCAGAAAGTCTGTGTTACTTTAGAAAAAAATGTGATGAGATGAAAAGCAGAAAGCACCGGCTAATCTCTGGCTTTCTTTTTTTCAAATGCCTACATTGATACAATTGAAGATTGCAAGTGTTCACCATTTATCTCTCTCAAATACCTCAGGGAAATAAAAAACCAAGGTCTTGGTTTCCTTGTTGGCTGTCAGCTGAGGGCTACACTTAGCTCTCAGAAAGCTTGGGTCTTTAAACACAGCCCTGTACATCTCAGAAACTGCAATGGGGTATCAAATTTTTCTCACACTGTTATCTCCCTGCTTCTTCTCTTATCCTCTCATCTTTTAGAGACACATAGCCAGAAAAGGTTTTCTGCTTTTAAGAGACCACTGATACTTTTTACTTTTTTGAGGCACAGAGCAGACTGATGAAGAGAGATCCAGAGAGGCTGCAAAAGAGGAAGGGGGTGGCTTAGAAAGTTATTATATTTGAGTGCTTGAAAAAAGGTATCCTTACAGCTACTTCAGCCATTTTTAACACCAAAACTTTATTGTAGTGTCTTCCACCTAGGACAAACCCCTGACCACATCCTTAGATAGCTGTAGTGGTCTCTGCCTAACTGTAACTCCACCCAGATGCTGCTGCTGAGTGGTTCTCCTCTCCTCCCCTCTGGGGATGGTCTGCACCTCCATAAGATGGCCCTGAGTAAAATGGATAGTGACCTTTGTGGCCTTGTCTGCAGCACTGTGACTCTGAAACTACACACCCCTGAAACCATGCTGATTGCTATGGGTGATATTAAACTTCTTCATGGTACCTTAGGTGTCATTTGCTTTAAGGCCCCAACAAGGTGTTTCTTAAGTGTGGTGAGACACTGACCAAGTGGAATCCGCCCTGGATCCCACATCCTCAGCCCCATCGTGATTGTGGCCTATCAGACTCGGTGCTCTACTTTCATACTAAGCGGTCCTCACACCCACATAGACATGTTCCATTCCAGTTCTGAGGACACTTGGAGGCTCCCACCTCCACCCCACCCTGGAAACAGCACCACAACTAGCAATTATAGATAGGGGGCCTTTCAAAAAAGAATGTGATGTAATTGTGTTATTCTAAAACAACAGTGCCTCATCCCTTCCCACTTCACCTATGATTCTGGTGGGGGCTGTCAGTTATAGTAGACTCCCCATCCTGACCAGAGGGGCAAAGCTCAGGATAGATCAAAAAGAGTTTTCTTTCATGGGTTTTCCAAGATGAAACAGGACGGAAAGATTCTTTTCTAGTTACTGAGCATCTGGCTTGCCCTGTGGAGAAAGCCCATCTTTAGCCAGAAGGACAAAGCCAAACTGTAGAGGGAAGCAAGCATGAGAACTGGGAAGAGAAAGAACTTGGCGGTACCAAATTCCTGGATCTGGTCATCCTGGAAGCCAGCTTGACTCCTGCCCCTTCTTCATTTTGGTCACATGAGTTAATCGATTCCTCCTTTTACTTAAGGCAGTTTGAGATGGACTCTTGCCACTCACAACCAAGGGTCTTGAGTAGGGATCATGAGAAATATGTCCCTTGTCATGCTAATAGCTAACTAAATATGGTTTTAAAATAGCAGTAAAATAATAACATCTAGAAACTCTGTTACCTTGGGAAGGTCTAACACTGCCCAGTCTTGCCTACCTGCTCTGGACCAGGCTCAATGAAGTATGTTGTGATGGCGGTAATGTCTGGTACAATGTCGTAGAGCCAGCTGATGCCAGTGATCACAACATGCAGGATGTGCTCCCGGCTGTGGACATAGTGATAGGCAGCGCTAAAGACACTGGCAACACCCTGTAGAGATAGAAAATTAATTGCCTTTTCTTTTTAAAATAGCAAAATAATTAGTAATGTATCAATTAGATTATCTTTTCATTAATGACAATCTTCCTACAAATTATTCATCAGTTTTCAAAAGGCAGTGTTCCAGCTTCTATGAAAAAAAAGATCATTATGAAATCAAAGGTGTAAGGAGAGATCTACTGTAAGAGCCATATAAATTATTACGTTTCCTGATAATCATCCAGGGAAATTTTATGGTATGTACAATCATAGAATAGTGTCAGAAGAACAAGATAAAACTTTGAAATGAGAAAACAAATGCTTAAAAGCCAAGACTAATGCCAGCCTTGGGAAGATAGGTAGGAGTTGCCCTGATCTGATGCAATATTAATGCCTACATCTTTATATGGCTACTGTAATCAGATGAACAGTACAGGATGTACTAGGTTCTGAAACCTGCAACATGTTAAGATTACACAGTCTTCTTATAGGCATAAAGAGAGCCTGTTTGTAGAGAAGGAATGGGATGTCCTTAGAACTCATCTGCGGTCTTGTTAAGAAACTCCAGAGACCACAAATTCTTCAAAAATACATGCATTTTATATTAGGACCCAAGGTGCCTAAGAGTAACACAGAAGCCTTTACTTCCAAAGGCTAGAGCATTAACTTGTAATTAATTTCGACATGTTCTCTAACAAGGTTATATATAGCTCACCTACTGATAACTCCATACTCCTCCATTTTGCTTCTTAATATCTTCACATCATTCTTATGTTAGGTGAGAATGAATCTTATTATTAAAAAGATGTCCAAAGAAAAAGATTCTACCACTTTCCATAGTTATAGATCCAGTAAGTGGGAAGAGAGATTTTAAAATAATGGTAAATAAACATAAAAAGCCAGGGGCTTACAGGGGAACAAATGATATGAGCATAGCAAGTTCTCAATTGCTGCTACATCCCAATCTGTTGCCTCCATAAAGGCTTTCAAACTTCCTGCATTGCAATATCTATTCATAAAATTAAATTTAAATGCTTAAAGAAATAATCCAGTTATTTTATAGTCTTAAAAGTGCCTATCCTTTTCGTGATCTAATTTGAAAACATTACTACTCAAGAAACATTTAAGCTTTTTCCTTGCTTCTTCTCCATCAAAAAAATTATAGCACTGATATCAAGAGTTATGGAAATGCATATTATATTTAGCATTATTTGTTGAAAGAGCAAAGAATTTCTGGGTACCACTATTAATAAAACATAAATATGTACTTATTCTTACTATGTGGGTCTTAGTAGTTTAATGCTTGGATTTTGGTTCTACAGCATAAAATTATGTTTCTATGATTAATGCAATGGGACACATATTAACAATCTTCCCAGAGAGTCTGAGGCCCATATGTGCAAGTGAGGCTGAGAGTCCTTCCATGCGTAATGGGAACCTCTACAAAGACTGACACATACACATAGGGAACTGGAACCAGAATGGTAACACTATCTAAATACATAGTTCTACTCTCATCCAGTTTCAGGTTTTGCTTTTTAAAAAATTATAGAAGGAGAAGCCATCCTACCATTGCTATTCACAAATTCTTCTATGGCTTACCTGATAGAATCTAATTTCGTGAGGTAAGAAGATGTTTATTTCATGGGGATCTCTTAGGGTGTCAATAGCCATGACCCCAAAGATTCTCATATAAGCATCCTGAAGAGGCAGAGCCAGGAATGATCCATTTCGATCAGTCTTCTTGCGGGAATCATTCCAGAAGAAAATGTTCCCATGGTGTTGAACTTGGGGTACATGTATTGGTGTCCCTTCATCCACTACTGTAAAGCTGAGGAATAGGAATATAAGGATAGGAGAAGGGCACAGGAGAGGCTTTAAATCATATAGGAAATAAAATCGATTCTACATTGTAATCATAGCATTATATGTCAATAAAGTGGACTCAAAATTACCAGTTTGTAGAGTCTAACTTGAGAAAAAGATTTAAAAAACAAGCTTAGGTCATAACTGAGAAAACATATATAAACAGGATACAAGAGACATAACTTATAAAAGATAATATTATGAAGCAGAGTCTCTATGTGGCAAATTAATGCCTAACGTGAGCTCTAGAAACAATTAGGTAAAATCATGTAAGATTGGAAACCCACCACCTCCCGGGAGCTCTAGAAGCATTGGTGACCTGAGACAATTTTTCTCTTGGTCAACTAACTAGGATTTTAAAGCTAGCTTACTTCAGGAAGGGAATTATTATTTTTAGAAAAGTAAAACCAACCTTTTCAAGAAATTCTTACCTGATTCCCTTCATGTCCCTGTAGAGTACTTTGTTTAGCACAAATGGAGCATCATCTAAAGTACAAGCTACATTCCTCAATAGAACAGTCCCTCTATGAGGCAGTAGTAGGTTTTCTTCTAAGAGGGAAATGTGAGCACTAATCTTCTTATTTCCATGGGCTTGAGCATCCTACGGAAAAAATGTTTCTGACCATGTATTTGCCAAGAGCTATTCTCTTAATCATATCTCCCTGATTAGCCAGCCAGTTTGTACATCTGACCTCAATAATTTCATTTTCATGAATAAATGATGGAGATATTACCATTTATGGCAGTGAGGAAAAGATTGATACCACAGCTGTCCCCCAAACCTGAGTTTTAGTAAGTGGTATGGATTTACTTAATGCCAACTAGACTGGTTTACCAAGAAAAAATCTCTCAAAATCTACTTAAATTTAGAGGTTTAAAACTTGGATCCCTTTGAACTATAGTTATATTGTCTGGGCTTCAGTTAAAAGTATTTATTTTAGGAAGCTGGTACAAGATGGCTTCAATTCACTCATATTTCTTAACCATCTACTATAACGTGAATGTGGGGGAAAATGTTCTCAAGGAATTTTTAACATAGTTTGGCTATGACATTTGACTAATGTCATTTCAGAAAAGGATTTCTTGGGGCCCCAGATTGCAGACTTTAGGCAACTACTATTTCTAATGGAAATAACTGAAAACTCTCTGTATTTAAAATATTATGTTATTAAGAATATTACATGTTAACACATATATTGAGCATGTCCATAAATTGGGGGACATGAATGACATTATATTTGTCTCCACTTTCTATATATTTGGGTTTGCTTTTCATGCCTTTTTTTCTTCTGCCTTTATTACTCCTTTTATTCTACAAGGTCTATAGAGTAACTGACAAAAATGTGGTGAGATTTCTCTTAGGGTACTGCAGATCTCTGAAGCGAGTTGGAATAAGACCTCTTTTTCTTGATTGGTCTCCAGTTCTTGATCACCTCGAATGATACAGGTCCCCTGGATCAATGAAATCTGTGATATATGTAGAAGATAGCCATACTGTTTCTGAGAGGAGCAGCAAGCTGGGAGTCTTAGGGGCGGCAAAACTTGAGCAGTGGCCTATCAAGGTGATGCGTTTTCAGTGACATGATTCTATAATAGTCTCAGCTTATTTCTAGGCAGTGCTATGAAATATTGTGTGATATTGGATTCTACTTTATAATGACTTTATAATTTAAATAGTTTCTTTTTGAATGACTCCCAAAACATGCAAGGGGAATGTAGCTTGAATTGCTTGCACATCTCCCTACTGGTATTTTTCAGTCTAGCTTATTTGACTCTGGGCACACATTAATTAGAAATCCCAAGACATAATTAAGTCTTTTATACCTTTCCTCTCTGCTTCTACCTCGCCATCCTACAATCATTCCAATTGCATCTTTCCTAGGCTTTGGGTCATTGGAATGAATAAAACATCTATAGCAGTACCCAGAGAATTTTAAGAGAATTTAGTGTGTGCTCCTCCTTTGCAACCATTGAACATAACCTCCTGTGAGGAATCTTTTCCTTTTATCTATCATTCTAGAAAATATACCTGTGTGAGGGCCTTAAAGGTCTCAGTGTACACTGGCTCCAGAGATACTCCACTTGTCTCTGAAGCACGTTGAATTTGGTGCAGCCACTTCCGTCTGGCACAATTCCTCAGATCCTCAATATGGCTCCTTTTTAAAGTCGTCATCAGAAACTCCACAACACTTTCCAGAACATGATCTTCATTGCCCCTCAGTTCAGATACAACCAATTCTATGTATTTCTGAAACTGTTTTGAAGACAGCCTCACTTCATGACCAGGGTGTGGCTTTGGAAATTGGATGTGTAGTTTAGCTAAAAGACATAAACATAAAACCAAGAACTAACCAAAAGTTCATTTGTCAGTGGAGGCAATTTTCATTCTCCTCTTACAGCAAACTGAAGACCCTGACAACTGCTCCCCATGGAAAATTCCCATGGAAAAGGTATATCAAAGGCATCTCTAAGCCCAACAGAACATCTTACAATGACTTCCTTTGCTAAACTCAAGATGACTCCTACGTCATCTTCTCTGTTTTTGTTTTGTTTTGTTTAATTCTATCACTTAGGTGAAATCCCAGGGCCAACTTTGATTTCTCCATACCTTTTTCATTCCATATCCAATAGACCACTTAATCTTACCCTGTTAGTCTTTGACAATGTATCTTGTGGCCATTCCTCTCCATTTCTATTTCCGTAATACCGAACCAATATTAATTGCTTTAGAGTTGGATTACCAATAGTAAGGCTCAAAATACTAAGAGAAATAAGTCAGGTAGAAAAAGTTGAGGACCATATCATTTTACTCATATGTAGAATATAAAACTGAAAGCAACAAATGAACATGACAAAAAAGAGAGACTCATGGACACGAACAAAATTTTAGTGGTTACCAGAGGGAAGTGGGAGGAGCGAGGAGGTAGATAAGGGTAAAGGGGGACACATATATGGTGATGGAAGGAACTTTGGGTGGTGAATACATAATGCAATATACATATGATGTATTATTGAATTTCACACTTGAAATGTATATAATTTTATTAACCAATGTCACCCCAATAAATTTAATAAAAAAAGTTATACATCAAAAAAGTAGTAAGGCTTAATACATATTTATAAAATTAAATTAAAACACAACTTGTATTACGTAGTTCCCTGGTTCAAACTGTATTTGGATCCAGCCCATGTTCCAATAATATTTGCCCATAATACCGTACAGGAATTATTTGCTCCAGTATCTCCATTCCACTTATAGTCCCTGACCATGCCTTGCACACTTCTACATCAATATCTCTTTTATTTTTTTATAATACAATCATGAATCTACTACCAAATCTGAATATTACCAACAATTTACATCTCCCTTCATGCCCCTGCTGTTGTTAACTCCCCGGTTCCCCATATCCCCTCCCAATTTCCTGAAATTTTGCTTTTGCTTTATCTTTTCCTTGCTTTTTCTCTCCAATAGTGTTATTGTTTGTATGAGTATGTGTACTTCTAAACAATATGTAATTTACTTCTGCCTGTTTGTATACTTTAGAAAAAGAACATCATGCTATATGTAGTTTTCTGGGACTTGCTTTTTCATTCAACATTATGCTACCATATCCATCCATGTTGTTCTTGTGACTGTGACTTATTCATTTTCATCATTATATAATATGTTATTCCGTAAGTATACCACCATTGATTTATTTATTCTCCTGTCAATGGACATGTCGGTTGTCGCCGGTATTTTGCTCTTATGAACAGTGCTATGAGCATTTTTGTACATTCCCTTGGGGTACATGTATAAATGTCTTTGACTTTTATTAAAAATTAATCAGTCACAGAGTATGTGACTTTCCCCCTTTAAAGTTCAAAATCTCTCCTTACTCAGGAAGGATTCCACTATGATTTCCCCCTTCCCTAAAAGATGGAAGCATTCATTCTATACCATTTATTTGACAATTAACAAATACCACCTGCTACTTTTAGTCATCTTGTCATATAAAAGCATCTCATTTCTGGAGCTGGACTTTTGTTGATTTTTGCTCTTTAGCATCCACTCATCTTTCTCCTGGTACTTATATCCCACATTTAGCTTTGGAGAAATTACTTCACTGCCACTTCAGTTCATGTGTTTGAGTAGGGTTCCACTTGTGGTTCTAGAGGTGGAGCATGCATCTCAGGCCTAAGCCAGTCAGAACATTCCATTCCCCTAGCTAGAGGGGCTGGTCCAGACTAATACCACACTTTTTGCTTGAATGATTAAGAAAAGGACACTTTCCTTCTTATTCTTACTGGACTTGAGTAAATCTGTGAGTATGTGAGACTGGACCTGGTCACCACAAGGATAAAGGCTGTATGAAAATGGAGTCGACATATAGAAGACAGCAGGTCCAGACTAAAAGAGAGAGAAAGAGAAAGAAGCAGACACCTGTCCTAATGTCATTATTTAGTTTGTCTCGAACTAGCCCTGGACTTTTTCATCACATGAACCAATTAAATCCTTTTTTTGCTTAACCACTTTGGGATGGGTTTTCTGTTTCTTGGACTCAAACAATCCTAATTCATACATTCCCAATTAGAGCAATCTTAAGCCTATTTGAGAAAAGAGGGTGGCTCTGCAGAGAAGTGGTTTAGCTTATGGTGTCAGAACCCAAGTGGTATGAAGAAGGTGTCCACATGGGGTAGATGCTCAACATGAGGTATTCAAACCTGAGCAGGGTGAGAAGGAAATCTAAATGAAGGGACAACCCAGCCTGGGAAGTCAGAACCTAAACAGGATGAGGAGGGTGTCTATATGGAGAGGCAGCTCATCATGGAGGAGTCAGAGTTCAAGCAAGATGAGGAGGACTTCCAGGTAGAGAGTCCATTCAACATGAGGAGAGTAAGAAGCCTGGGTAAATTGAGGAGGGCATCTATATAAAAAGATACCTTGTCATGGAATGCTAGCGCTCAAAAAGTGTGTGAAAGGCATCTACATAGTGGGGGATCTGGTGTGGCATGTCAGAGCTTGAGCAGAGTGAGGAGGAAAACTGTGTGGGAAAAACTGATTAGTACAGGGTATTGGAACTTAAGTGTAGGACATCAGTTTGCAGGAGAGGACAGCATGATGAAAGATTAGTTCCATTCAGAGAAATTGATCAAAAGAATACAGTCACATACCTCTTAATGACAGGGATAGTGCTGACAAATGTAGGTGATTTTGTTGTAAGAACATCACAGAGCACATGTACTCAAACCTAGATGATATAACCTACTACACACCTAGGCTATATGGTATAGCTTATTGCTCCTAGGCTACAAGCTTGTATGGCATGTTACTATACAAAACAACACAAGATTAAGTCAAGCACGAGAGAAAATGATACAATCAAGAGATGCGGTAAACACAAGATGTATGAGGCTGCTGCCAGTGTAACATAGCATTGTGTTTTATAGCAAACATTTTTGTATGTAGAAAGAGTACACTAAATTAACAATAGAAAGTTTAGCATAGTAAATACATAAACCAGTAATAGTCATATATTATCATTACCAAGCATTATATACTGTACATAATTGCATGTGCTGTACTTTTATCCAATTGCAGTGCAATAGTTTGTTTACACCAGCACTACCACAAACACTTGAGTAATGTGTTATCCTACAACGTTACAACAGCTATGACCTCACCAGGAAATAGTAATTTTTCAGCTCCATTATAATCTTATGGGAACATCATTGTATATGCAGCCTGTTGACTGAAATGTCATTATGTGGCACATGACTGTAAATATATTTAGGATAATATTAGCAAGTTAGAAGGAGCTACAAGTTAATTGAGTTTATTGACGTAACATCAGTTAATCAATTATATAATTTTCAGGTGTACGTTATAATTTGACATCTGTATATTCTATTGTGTGTTAACCACCCAAAGTCCAGTTTCCTTCAGCTACCATATATTTGATCCCCTTTACCCACTTCGCCCTCCTCCCATCCCCCTATACTTGACCCCGTTAACCATCTACCTCCCTCCTCCTCCCCCACCGCCTACCCTCTGGTAACCACCAGTCTATAGTCCATGTCCATGAGTCTCTGTTTGTCCTGTTCATTAGAGCAACTTGAATTTAATCATGAGGAAACATTCGCCAAACCTAAAAGAAGGACACATTACAACCTGCCTGTAATCTTAAATATGTCAAGGTATGGAAATCAAAGAAAGACCGAGGAGTTTCTTAGATGTTCCAAAGTAAAAAAACAGCAGTAGTTTTACGCTAACTACTTGTCCAGTTTTCAGTTTCTTTAAAAAACTCTTTGAGTTTTTCAGTGAGACTTTCTAAATAAATATGGTTATTAATGTTCCAGATTTCTGAAATTTGGTGACAGAATGATTCGCCAAAGAATTATAATTTTAAGAGAGTTAAATATCCTACTTAAATAGAAATTTATATATTAAAGCCAATCTTATCATTGAATAGAAAATTAAGGGCATATCCAACAAATGTTAATAGCTACAACATGGAAAATAATGGGAAAAGAGTGATTTATTCCATTAAATACTACAATGTAGACAGGTCACATATTCTACAGCTTTTTATATGTGATATTTCTGTTCAAAAGATTAGGCTACATTAGACTGGAATAAAAATGGGGAAATTACAAGATGCTCTTTCCATATAGAAAACTTCCATTTTGAGGATACTAGCAGAAACATTTCTAGAAATTTCATATTCTGTGACTTTATCCTATTTTATCCCCAATTTTGAATCTTGAACACAGAAATGGATATGAAGGGTAGAGCAAAACAAAAACAAACAAACAAATAAACAAGAGCTGTTTGAAGATTTGCCAATATATTATTTGCTAATGTCTGAAGTTAAAATTTTCTTACATTTTTAAGAAACTAAATTTGACTTTCTTCTTCCATTTGGCCATCAGTTCAGCAGTCATCTCCTCAGGCCACATAGCTGTGTTCAGAGAAAGTTGTTTTGTACAAGCCTATCCTGGGTGAGAATAACTTGTTCTTTCTGTTTGAAGATATTTTCTTCTGGCAGCAGATTCTGCCTCCTCATTACTTTCCTCATTCTTATTTACTGGTTTAACCCATTACATTTTATGCTTTCTACCTATCCCTACTTCTGTACTTCAATCGTATATATTGGAGCATCCTTATATCAGGTTCCTTAAATTCTAGAATTCATCATGTCTAACTCCTTCGTTTTACAAAGGAGGACACCTGGGTGTACGGAAGTTCAGTAACTTGCCCTTCATGTGACTATATAGTTATAGATCCAGTATTGGAACCCAGCTCTCCTGACCATTGTGTAGTGTTCTTTCCTCTGGTTTTGTGTCATGAAATCTGCCCATATTATAAATGGAAACCAATTCATTATGCCTTTAGAAACTTCATTAAATAAACTCTTTTTAGATACAATCTAAGAAAATAGTGCAGTGTAGTGTAAAGTTTGTAAAAGATATAATTAATAAAGAATACATGACAATTGATAAACTTATGTACATTTGAAAATTATTAATATAATGATTTTGAAAGAGCTGAAGAACTTAACTACCTTGATAATTCTTTTCATGATAATTATTTCGGTATATACTTTAAGAATTGGAAATCTGGGGTGCAATGCTGTGGCGGGGAGATCTGAAGTTGATTCTGAGAAACCTGAATTAGTGTTAGCAGAAGAGATATGGAGGAGCCATAGAACACTGAGGTTGAATTCAGGAAGACCTAAGACGATAGAGAACTTGCTTGCTCTCTACACTTTTCAAAGGAGAGGTTGGTATGGTGACAGACAATGGAGGCTTTATCAAAATCCTAGGCTGTCAGAAGTAAGGTCTAGTCCACTGAACTCACATGTCACTCTGTCATGTGGATAAGCCCTCTGAGATAGTAGATGTTGGAGACAAAGTGTAGGTGAAGCTTATTGGCTGAGAGATAAAAAAATGATAGGATAAAAGTTTCCTTTTCCATGAAAGTTGTCAACTAAAGAAGTGGGAAAGATCTCAATCCCAAAAAGAGGTGGTACGTATATACAATGGGATATTACTCTGCCATAAGAATGAACAAAATCTTTCTATCTGCAATGACATGGATGGACTTAAAGGGTATTGTGCTGAGTGGAGGACATCAGACATAGACAAATGTCATAGGATTTCACTTATATGTGGAATCTAGAGAAGTGGATAAACAAACAAAAGAGAAACAAGCTCATAGAGATCATTGTGATGGTTGCCAGATTAGGGTGGGATTGGGAGAATGGGTAAAGGGGGGAAGGGATTAAGAAATACAAATTGGTAATTACAAAATAGCCATGGAGATGTAGAGTATAGCATGGTGAATATAGTCACTAGTATTTTAATAACTATATATGGTGTTAGATGGTTACTGGATTTATTGGGGTGATTGCTTTACAAGTTATATAAATGTGTAATATATATTAGACATTTAAGTGTACAACTTATACAATATTGTATATCAATTGTAATTGAAAAAAAACAAAAGACATGAAATGTTAATGAGGATGTGGAGAAGGAATCTTTGTGCACTGTTGATGGGAATGTTAATTGGTATAGTCACTATAAAAAACAGATGGAGATTCTTCAAAAATTAAAACTAGAACTACCATATGATCTAGCAATTTCACTTCCAAGTATATATCCAAACAAAACAAAATCACTATTTCAAAGAGATATCTACACTCCCTTGTTCACTGCAGAATTATTTACAATGGCCAAGATATGAAAACAGCTTATGTCCATCAACAGATGAATGGTTAAAGAAAATGTAGTATATACAATGAAATATTCAGCCACAAGAAAGAAGGAAATCCTGCTATTTGCAACAACATCGGTGGATCTTGAAGGTATTATGCTAAGTGAAATAAGTCAGATGGAGAAAGACAAATACTATATGATCTCATATATGTAAATCTAAAAAAAGCCAAACTCATAGAAATAGTGTATAATGGTGGTTCCCAGGGGCTGGGAGCAGGGGAAATGGGGAGATGTTGATCGAAGGTACAAACTTCTGTTATAAGATGAATAAGTTCTGAGGATCTAACATATAGCATAGTGACTATAGTTAACAATATAGTATTATATACTCGAAAGTTGCTAAAGAGAGTAAATCTTAAATGCTCTCACCACAAAAAAAATGCAATGGTAATAAAATACCTAAGAATAAACTTTAAAAAGGGTGTGAAAGAACTATATCCTGAAAACTATAAGATGTTATTAAAATAAATTGAAGAGGATACAAAGAAATGGAAAGATATTCTGTGTTCAAGGATTGTAAAAATCAACAGTGTTAAAATGGTCATATTACCCAAAGCAATATATAGATTTAATGCAATCCCCATCAAAATCCCAATGGCATTTTTTAAAGAAATAGAACAAAAAAATCATCCAATTTGTATGGAACAATGAAAGATCTCAAATAGCCAAAGCAATCCTAAGAAAAAAGAACAAAGCTAGAGGCATCACATCCCCTGACTTCAAACTATGCTATAAGCAACAATAATTAAATCACTTTTGGCAGAAAAATCAATCGCTATTGGTATTGGCAGAAAAAAAACAGACAAACAGACCAACAGAAAAGAATCAAGAGGCCAGAAATAAACCCACATATGTATGCGCAAATAATTTTCTACAAAGGAGCCAAAAACATAAAACAAGGAAAAGAAATCCTCTTCAATAAATGGTGCTAGAAACATTGGAAAGCCACATACAAAAAATAAATAAATAAATGAAGCTAGACTGCTATTTGTCACAAAAGATACACAAAAATTAACTCGAAACGGATCAAAGAGCTAAATATAAGACCTGAAACAATAAATGCATAGAAGAAAACATAGGTTCTAAACTTATGGTCCTTGGTCTTAGAGACAATTTTATGAATTTGAACTCAAAGGTAAGGGAAATAAAAGCAACAATAAATGAATAGGACTCTATCAAACTAAAAAGCTCTGCACAGCCAAAGAAACCAACAAAACAAAGAGACAATCAACTGAATAGAAGAAGATATTTGCAAACAACACCTCCGAAAGGTGGCTAATTTCCAAAATATATAAAGAATTCATACAACTCAACAACAACAAAACAATCCAATTAAAAAGTGGGCAAACTACCTGAAAACACACTTCTCCCAAGAAGACGTACAGATGACCAAAAGATATATGAAAAGCTGCTCAACTTCACTAGCTATTAGGGATATGCAAATCAAAATCACCATGAGATACCACCTCACACCTGTTCGAATGGCTATTATCATCAAAGTAAGTAATAACAAATGTTAGAGAGATTATAGAGAAAAAGGAATCTTTATACACTGCTGGTGAGACTGCAAACTGGTACAGCTACTATGGAAAACAGTATGGAGGTTCCTCAAAAAATTCAGAATAGAATCACCATATGACCCAGCAATCTCTTCTGGGTATCTGCCTGAAAATTTTGAAAACATTTATTTGTAAGAATATATGTACCCCTATGTTCACTGCAGCATTATTTGTGGTGGCCAAGACATGGAAACAATCAAAGTGTCCTTCTATAGGTGATTGAACAAAGAAGATGTGGTACTATATACAATGGAATACTATTCAGCCACAAGAAAAGATGAAATACTGCCATTTGTGACAACATGAATAGATCTTGAGAATATCATGCTAAGCAAAATAAGTCAGAAAAATTTGAGAACCATATAATTTCACTCGTATGTAGGATGTAAAATTGAAAGCAACAAATGAACGAGACAAACAAAAACTCATAAACACAGACAACAGTATAGTGGTTACCAAAGGGAAAGGAGAATGGGAGGAAATAGAAAAAAGTAAAGGGGTCAAAATATAGAGTGAAAGAAGATCAAACTTTAGGTAGGGAACACACAATGCACTTAGAATTGTACATTTTGGTAATTTTATTAACCAATGTCATCTCCAGTAAATTTAATAAAAGAAACGATAATTATGTGAGGTGATGGAGGTGTTAATTAACATTACTGTGGGAATAATTTCACAATATATAAGTGCATCAAATCAACACATCATACACCTTAAACTTATATATCAATTATATCTCAATAAAGCTGAAAAATTATAGCCACACTGGTAGGTATGAAAGTGGTACCTCATGGTTTTAGAACAACCATTGTTTAACTGTATATATGTCACAGTACTGAGAAACTTGAAGCCAAGATGTTACCACACTCAAATAAGAAAATTCTTATATTATTACCTTTCTTCATAGATTCTTTTTCCATTCCTTCCTTATATGTGTACAAAAGTTCATCAACTTCCTTTAGATCCAGGAAGCCTGAGCCATCACTGTCCCACTTCTGAAACAGAGCTTCTAGGAGAAGTCCCCGTCGGACTCGGGAAGCATTTTGTCTAGCCTAGAATACATAGGATAAAAAAGCAAAGAAGATGCGCCATTCATTGTACGAGCTGGCATCCTAAGTTTATTCCCCCTAAAGAGCAGTGCTTTAAAAAAAAAAAAAAGGCTTTATTTTGAGGACTAAGCATGATATTAATGAGAAAATTAAGCTTTTAATTTTAATCCTCTAAATACCATTTCTGTTTCACCTCTAGAACAAAAAAAGACGGGAATTCTCTGCATTGAATTAAAACATTAATTTGAGAAGAGGACTGCACTCCTTAAGAATCTTTAAATTATTCCTTTCTACTCCCTCACTGGTTGTTCTGGAATGTGATAAACACATGGGGTACTCTGCCTGACTTCTTAGTGGGATATATTCTGTAGTGAAGGGAGATGAATGGCAGTGTTCAAACAATGAAAAATGATTGTATTCAAAAATTCTTTTTTATATTTAACATTGACCTAACTTGACATTAATTACCTTTTAGATTTTTTACTAGGTTAATTATATCAATTAGATAGTAATTTAATTAACATCTAGCTAGATTTAATTGCTAAAAGAAAGCGAATATATACCATTTGGTTGAATGAGGAGAACTGCAATAGAGGAAGCAAGAGATATCAACTCCATAATTAGGCTGAAAAGACTCATAAGGCTGCTGAAGTTACTGAATATCCCTGGTGAATCTAATTTACACATTTCATATAAGAGCACATAAATTGTTTATATCAGCTAATGTGTGTGTATTTATCTATCACCCAAGTAAGTTCTTAGGAAATAAATACTACCTCGGTGCAGTGCACATGAATAAAAATATATATTCAAGCCATAACTCTACTTTATGCATTTATAAATGAACTCATGCAGCAGACAGACACACACACACATCTTTGCTCATACACATATCTGCTCCTCAAAAATCTGCTCTTCAAGCTTCAGAGGAGTTAAAACAAAGCTGTATAATAAACCATCTCCTGCCCCAGCAATCACGATAGTGTTAGGGGAATGAGTCCTCTGGAGTGTAATCTTAGAACATTTGACAATAAAATAAAATATTTAATGGCCATGCTCATTGAAATAAACTGATAAGTTTGGTGTAAATTTTTAAAGAAGAGCCACACAAGAACAACTGAGGTAGAGAGATTTACTTATAACAGTGACTTCACTTGTTTCATTAAGCAATATTACTCACCTCTTCTAAACCACTTATTTTCTCTTCTTTTGTTTCAACGTAGCCTCTCTTAAAAAAGAAGGTGAGAGTCTCACTGACACTCAAGGGAGTATCTTCACCAACAAATGTCTCCAGGAGTTGCACAAACTGGAGCAGATTGATGGAAACTCCATTGAAAGCACTCCTACCTTTTACTTCCTTATAAGACTGAATATTTCTGATAATTGAATGTAGGTCTATCAGTCAGGAAACACACCAAACAATAAAGTTAATAATTTTCTCAAAGATCAAGAAAAATATACAAGTATTTATTGTAATGGACATCTGCTATTTTTTTTTTTTTTTCCTGTCAGGAATCCATGCTCCTTTCATGAAGACAGCACCCTTTTTTTAATTTGACAAAAACAATCTCTCCCCCATTGTCAGTTTAGATAAACCAGATGGTACTGAGTCTCCTCAACTCTTGCCCAAGGATGGCTACATGATATAGGTCTGGATTTATATATGACAGCAATGTAACATATTATGGGCCAATGAGAATTATACCCAAAACTTTTAGGAGAACTATTGGAAAAAAAACCACTCTTTTTGTACTCTGATTCCTGAACTTGTAGGATGTAGGCTTAAAGATACTTTCATGGACATCTTTGTCACAGTATCAAAAAAACAACCTAAAATTGAAAGTTACACAGAGAAGAAGAGGGTCGAGAGCCACAGACAGTGTCCTACGGCTATTGTTGAGCCCTTGGATTCACTGTGTCAAAAGCCAGCTGCAATTTCTACTTGCCAGTTAAATAAGTCTGTAAATACCACCACTACCACCTCTCCCCCAAAGAGTCTTTAATATATTTATCTTGGAGCTCAATGTTATAGCATAAAGCATATTTCATAAAATTTCAACCCAATAACTTAAATTTCATCTATTCATTAATTTAACCATTCATGATCTTATGCCATACATGTGAAATTTGATGTCACTTAAAAATGATCAAACATGAAGTGGATGTTTTGATTGTTTACATTTTTAAAAAACATGGAAAAAAAAGATCATCCATGCAGTTTTTACAAATAGTAAAGCAAAATTGAAAGAAAGAAGTAAGACCAGAAGAACATAAACTAGTAGGCTGCAAGAGCTTGACCAATGCCATGCATTTTCACCAAAATATTTTGAGGATAAAAGTTCGTTATTTAACCCAGACTTAAATGAGAAAAAATTTGCCTAGGAAGAAAATAATCTTGATCTAATTAGTTCTACTACTTGTCGCTGAAAGGTAAAATGATAAAATAGTATTGTAGTAAAATATGACTACTTGTTGGAAATATCACTGTTAAATACATGATCTATCTCAGAGCTAAAAGCTACTCTTTGCTCTCTCTGTTGAGATCCTTTTTTATAAGTCTTCAAAAACAAGCTAGATTCTCACCTGTATCACATGTTTGGATATTGAACTACTAAGGAGAGGAACTGCTAGAGTGATTTCTAATGAGTTCTAATATCTAATATCTGATTCCCTTTGTATACCTGGATCATAGCTTCAAAGCAATTGTAGGACCATGTAATGGAGGAAAAAACCCAACCATATACTAATGCACGTATTTTAAAGCAGAACATTCATCAATAGGTCATGCCTACCACCACCCAAAATATTCATCTTGTATGTTTAGATCCATCAACTCAGGGACAAAATAATGCAAGGATCACCCCGCTATTGTATCGTGGGTAAATCCAGTCTTTATCATGGGGTACCATAGTAAATTAAATTCATCAATTGGACTGCCATATATCCTTCCTAGTTTTGTTGTTAACATGTACCTGTGAACCTGGAGTTACCATAGATTAAGTTTGCCTGTTCCTCATCTTCACATTTGGCATACTTCTTCTCCAAGTTACAAGTCAAAAGTTCACCTATAAAATACACATTCTATAACATAGCCAATTTAACTTCACTTTCACAATATTTTTGTTCTAGAGTATGAATGAAAGGAGGATTAAATGAGTCACCTGACCATGATTTTCCTTCTATTTTGGGAGACTTGGGTTCACAGGATTTATCTTTCTGAAGTTCCTTCTTTGCAGTTTCTAAATGGTACAAAAGAAAGTGCCTATGAGTTGGACATTATATATTCTATTAAATATTCTTAAGTTAATGAGTGAGAGAGATGCCTTGCATATAGAATACCAAAAACTTTATTTCACGTGCTCTCCAATAGATTTTGTATCATAATCAACAACAATGATATCAGTTAACAACTCTAGTTGTTAAGAGCAGCTCTGTGACAAAAGCTATTTGTTTCTATACCCCCAACTCGGCCATGCAAAATGAGGGCTACATTTCCTAGCCTCTGACATAGCCAGGTGCTCCTACATGCCTAAATACTGAACAATGACATGTGAAGGGAAGTGATGTGATATCTATCCTTTCTCCTTTCTCCTTACCTGCTGGTCAGAAAGAGGACATGGTAGTGAGCCATCTTGGACCATGTGGTTGGAGGAGACACAAAATAAAAGGAGCTTGAGTCACTGCTGATTTCATGGGGCTGAGCTGTCATATAACTTTTGACTTTTGTCATATAACTTTTGGGGAAAAAAACTCCTATCTTGTTTAGACATTGTTATTTTATTTTGTTTTTGTTTATGTTTTTTTAGACACTGTCATTTTGGATCACTGTTACATATAGCCAAAATTACGTCCTCACTAGCATAACATCAGATTAAATAGTAACTTTGCTAATTTTTAAGCTGCATTCCTACTATGTAAGAAGAGCCAGAAATTAGTAGCTCTGTTTTGTGGAGAAATAAACACAATACTGAAAAAAATGAAAGAAATTAAATTAGTTGATGATAGTGTAGAATCTAGAACACAGGTTATCTATCTCTTAGGATTTTTAAATAAGAATTTTCTTTGGGACTATAAACTTTAGAATTAAAAAGCAGAACTTTAAAAAATTATGCCTAACTGAAGTCTTAAGTGGCATTGAGATTGGACCTCTAAAAGATTAGAATTTTTCAAAAAAGGGTATAAATTGGCATAGATGATTCAGAATAAATAAATAAAATGTCTTCTGCAGATAAATATTTGAAATGCAGAGTGCTTTCTGTCTTAAACAACTTTCAGAAACTCTTCTAGAACATGTCTTAGTTGTAACTGAAAAAAGCAACATCTATTTTATAGTTGAAATAGAAGAAATTTTTAAAAGTGGCTTCTAATACCAGATACCACATTTAAAACAAAAGGGCTTCTACTGCCTTTTCCGAGTTCCAATGTAAATTTCTGTATGTAACATTACCAGATTTCTTCCTTACAAATGGGCTCCTAGGTCCAAAGGAATTCTAGATAAGTTGACAATGGAGGCTTTCTGGTTTGCATTTAATTGATAGTTCAAGGTCTAGATTCATACTGAGTAGCAAAATATGTCTGAGGTTTGCATGACCTGATATGCCAAAAAATGCTAATTGAAACATATTTTCTGAAAAGACTTTAAAAACCATTCCACAAAACAGGGAGCTAATGTTATAGGAGAACTGCCTTACTACCTGAAAGATGATCTTTTTTACTTAATATTCTATCTTCCTCTTGCAGGTCAGAAATCATGAATAGTTCCTCCGCATATACTTGCTCCTGAGGCCTCTCTTCCTGTGGAGGGATTTCAGTGTGCTCAAAGTGAGTAGCCTCCCTAAACTTTTCACTTGATTGTGAAATTGAGTCTATGTCCTGTTGTTCTGGAATTGTCCCTCTGGGTGGTTCTTGTTCTTCAGCTGACTCTTTCTGTGGTTCTTCTAATACTGACTCTCTGTGTAATCTTTTGTGTGATCCTTTTCGTGTTACTGACTCTCTGTGTGAGCCTTCTTCTGTAACTGACCCTTTGTGTGGTCCTTGTTCTGCAGTTGACTCTTTGTGTGATCCTTTTCGCTTTATTGACTCTCTGCGTGACTCTTCTGTGATTGACCCTCTTTGTGGTCCTTGTTCTACTACTGACTCTCTGCGTGACTCTTCTGCGATTGACCCTCTTTGTGGTCCTTGTTCTACTAATGACCCTCTATGTGACTCTTCTGCGATTGACCCTCTTTGTGGTCCTCGTTCTGGTACTGACCCTCTACGTGACTCTTCTGCGATTGACCCTATTTGTGGTCCTTGTTCTACTACTGACCCTCTATGTGACTCTTCTGCGATTGACCCTCTTTGTGGTCCTCGTTCTGGTACTGACCCTCTTCGTGACTCTTCTGAGATTGACCCTCTTTGTGGTCCTCGTTCTGGTACTGACCCTCTTCGTGACTCTTCTGAGATTGACCCTCTTTGTGGTCCTCGTTCTGGTACTGACCCTCTTCGTGACTCTTCTGAGATTGACCCTCTTTGTGGTCCTCGTTCTGGTACTGACCCTCTTCGTGACTCTTCTGAGATTGACCCTCTTTGTGGTCCTCGTTCTGGTACTGACCCTCTTCGTGACTCTTCTGAGATTGACCCTCTTTGTGGTCCTCGTTCTGGTACTGACCCTCTTCGTGACTCTTCTGAGATTGACCCTCTTTGTGGTCCTCGTTCTGGTACTGACCCTCTTCGTGACTCTTCTGAGATTGACCCTCTTTGTGGTCCTCGTTCTGGTACTGACCCTCTTCGTGACTCTTCTGAGATTGACCCTCTTTGTGGTCCTCGTTCTGGTACTGACCCTCTTCGTGACTCTTCTGAGATTGACCCTCTTTGTGGTCCTCGTTCTGGTACTGACCCTCTTCGTGACTCTTCTGAGATTGACCCTCTTTGTGGTCCTCGTTCTGGTACTGACCCTCTTCGTGACTCTTCTGAGATTGACCCTCTTTGTGGTCCTCGTTCTGGTACTGACCCTCTTCGTGACTCTTCTGAGATTGACCCTCTTTGTGGTCCTCGTTCTGGTACTGACCCTCTTCGTGACTCTTCTGAGATTGACCCTCTTTGTGGTCCTCGTTCTGGTACTGACCCTCTTCGTGACTCTTCTGCGATTGACCCTCTTTGTGGTCCTCGTTCTGGTACTGACCCTCTTCGTGACTCTTCTGAGATTGACCCTCTTTGTGGTCCTTGTTCTACTACTGACCCTCTACGTGACTCTTCTGCGATTGACTCTATTTGTGGTCCTTGTTCTACTAATGACCCTCTATGTAACTCTTCTGCGATTGACCCTCTTTGTGATCCTTGTTCTACTACTGACTCTCTGTGTGATCCTTGTTCTACAATTGACTGTTGTTGTGATCTTTGTTCTATTACTGACTCTCTGCGTGATCTTTGTTCTGAAGTTGATCCTCTGTGTGTTCCTTGTCCCACTGTTGACCCTTTGCGTTGTCCTTGTTCTGTTACTGATTTTCTGTATAGTTCTTGTTCTCCTGCTGACTCTATATCTTGCCCTTTAGTTGAAATTTTGTTTGGTTCTTGTCTTGCAGTTGTCTCTTTCTGCCATTCTGGTAGGCTTGGTGGTAGTGTTGATTTTCTATGTGTATCATGTTCATATTGATCTTCCGAATTTTCTAACAATTTATTTTGAGTTTTGCTAGCACGTTTTTCAGAAAGCAATGTATCCATCTCTAAGAGCACGTTGTCAAAGTCTTCATAAATGTGTTTTTGATTATCCATGTCTCCCCAAAACTCTGGCAAATCTATCTCTTCAAATTCAACGAATGGCCCTAATGCAGAAAACAAAACATTTACCTAAAAAATTGATCTTATAATTCAGAATCAGAGCTAGTAAATTAATGCAAAAAAAATTGAGCACAGTGATTATAATATAAGCCTATTGCTTCAAGTAAATATTAATTACCTTTTCCTGCAATGTAATAAAAAGCAAAAAGGTATCCAAAAGAACATAAAATATGCTCACTATTGTAAGTTAGAAATCATCCCTTCCTAAAAGGCATGGTTTTAAAAACAACCATGATTCCTCTTTTGCTAGTAGGAGAGTTGCCTAAACTTCTAAAGCAAATAGAATTTATTCTTTACTCTTGGTCCACCCATAACAAAGCTAGCAGAGGGATGAGGAAGCTTACACATGTCTTCCACCTTAAATACCTTTTCAATATCTACAATATCAAAATAAAAGCAAGTCTCTATCCATGACAATCTTTCAGTGGTCTATTTTTTCCCAATGTTTATTTAATCTCCCTTCCTCCTTCCCTACCTTTCTATCTTCTTCATTCCTCAATTCTTTTCCTCCACAACTTATGTGGACACCTAGTTCAGAATTCTCAGACTGGATTTTTTTTTGCCAGAATCCCAGTGTTAAAAAACAACAACAGCAATAAGAACAAAATAACCCTTATGTAAAGGACTATAGAGAGTGGGACTATGCCATAAAACTGTCCCTCTCTCTCTTAAAACATTTAGTATTTAAGCTATAAGATTGTGATTCACACAGTTTTCAGAATATTCTATGTATATCACTCACAGATTTTTGAGTATTCAAGTAATACATTTTCACACAGAAATAAAATATTGACATTCTTTGGAAAACCCATCCATTCAATGACTTTCTCTTTAAAAAAATAAAAATAAAATCCATAGTTTTATTTGTTTTGGTAGTGATATAAAAAAAGATATTTCACTGTATAAGTACAGTAAAGGTATATGAATAAAATGCTTTGGAGAAGGAAACATTTTTCTTAGAAATCTTAGAATTCTAAGTTAGACACTAAAACTGGAATTACCGTTACCAACTTAATTTCTAAAGCATTCAGATTATTACTAAAACACTTCTTCATTTGAATGAAACAAAAATTGAGTTTTACCTGAGTTCTAGCTTGACAACTTTTAGTTTTGCACTGTAGTGAAAAAATCATCTAGTTTGGTGAAGAGTGAGGAGAATTTTGTGGGGAATGAATGACAATATAGCTATCACGATCTCGGAAATGTAAGTGAAGAAATTCCACAGGGGTAGAATGACATTGTGTTATCATATTAGTGTACTGCATCATTCCAGCTTGAGCATATTCCCTCTGGGTGGCACT
Organism: Pteropus alecto; assembly: GCF_000325575.1. Classification (NCBI taxonomy): domain Eukaryota; kingdom Metazoa; phylum Chordata; class Mammalia; order Chiroptera; family Pteropodidae; genus Pteropus; species Pteropus alecto. Next base: position 20,805,636 of record NW_006443570.1, on the reverse strand, counting down.
TACATTGTCTTGGGTTTCGAAGTAAACTTCTAAGCCTTTTTGAACTTTGGTCATAGAATGTTTCCAACAAGGCCAATGTCCTCTGCCGATTCAAAAACCCTACCTAAGCAGAAAGTTTGCAATTAGTTGTTACAGGAAATTTGAGATTTTTATGTAGAGGGAATATGGCTTATTGAAGCATTTATCATCACCACCACCACCATCATCATGTAAATAAAAGCTGAAGAGTCAAAATCAGGAAAGCTATAACTTGCCTCTTTAGGCTTATAATCTTCTTCTCCAATCTGTGACATTTCAAAATGCCTTACATTTAATAGAGGTTCAACATACATTTATTGTTAATGGCTTATTTGTTAAATCCAATGTACAATGTTCACTTCTTTGCTAATCTGACCTGAATATAACACTTGGAACAATTAACTACTCCCTGCTTGTTCTTATTTCGCATTGTTTTTATATTGGGAAAATTTTTAATTACCGAAAAATAAGAAAATGATAAAAGTAACATTTGTGTTCTCAACACCCAAAAGTGATGATTGTTAACATTTTCTGTACATACTTTAAAAATATATAACTGATATTATAGTACATGTGTCCATCTTAAAGTTGCTTTTATATATTAACATTGAGATCTGATTCATGTATGTAAAGAAATATATTTTATTCCTTTGACTGCTGTATGGTATTCTATAATATGAAAACATTATAATTTTAAAAACATTTCTCTTTGATGGCCATTTAGGTCATTTCGAGTATTTTGATACCAAAATAATGCTACAGTGAATATCCTTACACACATCTCCTGCATACATGTGTAAACATTTCCCTAGGGTAAATTACTAGAAGGATAGCTAATGGATTGTACACTATGTGCATTTTCAACTTTAGTAGTTCTTGCCAAATTGCTCCACAAAATACCTATATCAATATACATTCTCACCATTACTGAATGAGAATATTATTACTCCATATTCATCCAATATTTGATATTATTAAAATTCATAATTTTTCCCAATCTGATGGATAAAATGTGTTATCTATTTTAATTTGCATTTCCTTGATTATTAGTGATATTAAATATATTTTCATATGTTTATATTATATTGAGGTTTCTTCATCTATGAATGGCTTTTTCATATCCTTTTCCCTTTTTCATTTGGGAAGAGTTGTCTATTTCTTATTAATTTGTAAATTTTTAATAATGATCATTCTGTTATTTATATAGTAAATATACTTTCTAAGCTTATTTCTTAATTTTTAATTTTAATATTGGTGAGTTTAGCCATATCGATGTTTTTAATTTTGAGGTAGTCAAATGTATCAATTTGACCTCTATAGTTTGTGCTTATTAGGAGTATTCTTTAGGAAATATTACCTATACTGAGGTCAAAAGATATGCTCTATATTTGCTTCTAAAATTTTTAAAATTTGTTTTCCACATCTAGGTCACTGATCTTATGGGACTTACTCTTCCTTATTAATGATGTTGAAATATAATTTTATATTTTTTCTCATATGGAAAGCCAATGTCCCAATATCAATTATTGAGTATTCCTTGTCACTATTTTTATTGCACTCATGTTATATACTAAATTCCCACATTCTCATGGGTCTGATGCCAGGATCAATATTCTGTTAGTATAACTTTATTTTTAAAAATCAGGGAAATTCGCTCTTAGGGCTTCTAGTCATGATGGTGAAGTAGGTAAATGTTGTGCTTGCTGCCTCTCACAACCACAACAAAATTACAACTAAACTATAAAACAGCCATCATTAGGAGTCCCCTGAAGTCTACCTGAACAGAAACCCCACAACTGGGGACACACAGACGAGGCCACCTCGAGACTGGTAGAAGGAATGTAGACATAGAATGGGGTGATCCTACATCCATATGTGGCGGCTGAGAATCGGGAGGGATATCTCAGTTGTGGAGGTCCCCCCGGAGAAGCAAGCAGTCCCAGCCCCACACCAGGCTCCCCAGCCCAGAGTCCCAGTGCTGAGAAGAGAAGTCCCCACAACTTCTGGCTGAGATTGTGGCTGAGTAAGATGGAGGGAGGCTGGAGTTGCAGACATTTCTCTTGGCCATATGTGGATTGCATAGTGACACTTGCTAGGTGACCCCAGGCAGGGCGCAGACTGTGGTGGAACTTGGAGATCCTCATAGGAACCCCTCAGGGCTGGCATACCTTGTGGCTGGCTTCAGACAGAGCCGGAGCATCACCTGGGGCTATATCCAATAATGACACATCAAAAAAGCAGACTGGTAAGGCACCAGAGCTGCTCATGAGGTCAGCTCCTAACTGACTAGTCCTCACAACAAATCAGCTGAGGGTCAATTCCTCTCACTAACATGCAAAGATCAACCAGGGATCAATTACAACAGAAGGGCACATAAGTCCACACAAGGACACACTTGGAGCACCCAAATCAGGTGACCAGGGAAGACTGCGCCACTGGGCCCCAAAGGACATCTACTATATAAGGCCACTCCACTAAGATCAAGAGACATAAGAATCCTAATGAATACACAGAAACAAACATAGAGAGGTAGCTAACATGGAGAGACAAAGAAATATGTCCTAAATGAAACTACAGAACAAAACTCCAGAAAAAGAACTAAACAAAATGGAGACAAGCAATCCACTAGATGCAGATTTCAAAACACTGGTTATAAAAATGCTCAATGATCTCAGTGGGAATGTCAACAAAGAGTTAGGAATCATAAAAATAGAAACAGAAAACATTTAAAAAAGAGTCAGAAATGAAGAATGCAATACCGGAAATGAAGAATACATTAGAAAGAATCAATAGTAGCAGAGAATCAAATCAGTGATTTGAAAGATAAGGTAGCAGAAAACACCCAATCAGAACAGTAAAAAGAAAAATAATCTGAAAAGATGAGGATAGTTTAAGAGGCCTATGGGACAACAGCAAGTGTACCAACATTCACATCATAGGGGTACCAGAAGGAGAAGAGAGAATTGAAAATCTATTTGAAAAAATCATGATTGAAAACTTCTCTAACCTGGCAAAGGAAATTGACAATCGAGCCCAGGAAGCACGGAAAGTGCCAAACAAGATGAACCCAAAGAGGCCCACACCAAGATACAGCATAATTAAAATCCCAAAGATTAAAGACAAAGAGAATATTAAAAGCAAAGAGAGAGAAGCAGTTAGTTACCTACAAAGGAGCTCCCATAAAATGGTCAGCTGATTCCTCAATAGAAACTTTGCAGGTCAGAGGGATTGGCACGAAATAGTCAAAGTGATGAAAAGCAAGAACCTGCAACCAAGATTACTCTATCCAGTAAAGCTGTCATTTAGAATTGAAAGACAGATGAAGAGCTTCCCAGACAAGAAAAAGCTAAAGAAGTTCATCAACACCAAACCATTATTACAAGAAATGTTAGAGGAACTTCCTTAGGAAGAAAAGAAAAAAATTAAAAATATGAATAATAAATGGCAACAACTACACGTCTATCAACAATTAATTTAAATGTAAATAGATTAAGGCTCCAATCAACAAACATAGGTTAGCTGAATGGATAAGTTTTGTTTTAAATCCTTACATATGTTGCCTACAAGAGACTCACTTCAGATTGAAAAACAGACACAGACTACAAGTAAAGGACTGGAAAAAAATATTTTATGAAAATGGAAACAAACCAAAAAATCTAGGGTACTAATACTTATACCAGACAAAATAGACTTTAAAACAAAAGCTATAACAAGAGACTAAGAAGGACCCAGTAATCCCACCACTGGGTATTTACCCAAAAAAACCCAAAACACTAATTCTAAAAGACATGCATCCCTATGTTTATTGCAGCATCATTTACAATAGCCAAGATATGGAAGCAACCTAACTGTCCATCAATAGATGAATGGATAAAGAAGAAGTGGTTCATATATACAATGGAATATTACTCAACCATAATAAAAGAATAAAATTTTGCCATCTGCAACAACATGAATGGACCTAGAGGGTATTGTTCTGAGTGGAGTAAGCCAGACAGAGAAAGACAAATACCATATGATTTCACTTACAAGTGAAACCTAAAAAAACAATAAAAACAAACAAACAAAACAGAAACAATCTCAAAGATACAGAGAACATTTTGATAATTGCCAGATGGGAGGGGGTCGAGGAGTGAGTGGAAAGGGGGAAAGGATTAAGAAGTACAAACTGGTAGTTACAAAATAGTCATGGGGATGTAAAGTATAGCATTAGGGATTGGTCAATAATATTGTAACTATGTATGGTGTCAGATGGATACTAGATTTATCAGGGTGATCACTTTGTAAGTTATATAAATGTTAATCACCATATTGTACACCTGAAACTCATACAACATTGTACACGAACCATAATTTAAAAAAAAAATAAAATCATTTTCAAAAAATAAGGGAAATCCTCCCCATGTTTTCCTTTTTATAATTGTTTTAGCTTTATTTGGACTTTTATTTTTCCATATAATTTTAAAAAGCTAAACTTCTTTTTAAAAAAAATACAAAATACAAACACAATGACCCAAAATCTATGGGATACAGCAAAAGCAGTCCTAAGAAGGAAATTCATAACAATACAGGCCTATCTCAGAAATCAAGAAAAATCTCAAATAAACAATCTAAACTTACACCTAAAGAGACTAGAAAAAGAACAGCAAACAAACACTAAAGTAAGTAGAAGAAAGGAAATAATAAAGATCAGAGTGGAAATAAATGAAATAGAGTCTATAAAACTAATACAAAGGATCAATGAAACCAAGAGCTGGCTTTTTGAAAAAGACAAACAAAATTGATAAACCTTTAACTATACTCATCGAGAAAAAAAGAGAGAGGACCCAAATAAACAAAATCAGAAATTAAAGAGAAGTAACAACTGACTCCACAGAAATACAAAGGATTTTAAGAAAATACCGCGAACACTTATGTGCCAACAAATTGGACAATCTGGAAGAAATGGGTACATTCCAAGTAACATACTGAGTCAAGAGAAACAAAATCTGAACAGACTGATTACTACTAATGAAATCCAATCAGTAATCAAAAAACTTCCAGAAAACAAAAGTCCTGGACCAGATAGCTTCACAGGTGAATTTTACAAAACATTCAAAGAATTAATACCTATTCTTCTCAAACTATTCCAAAAAATTTCAAGAGAAGGGAAAACTCTCAAGATCATTTGACGAGGCAATGATTACTCTGATTCCAAAACCAGACAAACACATTACCAAAAAAAAAAAAATTATAGGCCAATATCCCTAATGAACATAGATGGGAAAACCTCAATAAAATATTGGCAAACCAAATTCAGTAATACATTAAAAAGATCATACATCACGATCAAGTGGGATTTATTCCTGGGATGCAAAGTTGGTTCAATATCAGCATGATACACCACATAAACAAAATAAAGGATAAAAATCATATGATCATATCAATAGATGCAGATAAAGCATTTAACAAAATCCAGCATCCATTTATGACAAAAACTCTCAGCAAAAGTGGGAATAAAGGAAATAGTCAAAGTGATGAAAAGCATGGTACTGGCATAAAAATAAATATATAGTTCAAGGGAACAGAAGAGAGAGCCTAGAAATAAACTCACACCTATATGGTCATTTAATCTTTAACAAAAGAAGGAAGAATATCCAATGGGGTAAGTACAGTCTATGCAATAAGTGAGGCTAGGAAAACTAAATGGATATGTACAAAATAATGAAACTTGACCACCCTTTTACATCATATACAAGAATAAACTCAAATGGATTATGCTAAAACAAAAGACCTGAAACCATTAAACTCCTAGAACAAAATATAGGCAGAAAAATCTTTGGCATTGTTCTTAGTAATATTTTTTCTGACATATCTCCTTGGACAAGGGAAACATAAGAAAAAATACATAAATAAATAAATGGGACTACTTTACCCTAAAAGATTCATGCACAGCAAAGGAAACCATGAACAAAATGGAAATACAGCCTACTGAATAAGAGAAGATATTTGCCAATGATATATCTGATAAGGGGTTAATATCCACAATTTATAAAGAATGCATAAAACTCAACACACACATACACAAAAATCCTATTAAAAAATGGGCAAAGGCCCTGAATCAGCATTTCTCCATAGAAGACATATAGATGACCAAGAGACATATGAAAAGATGCTCAACATCACTAATCATCAGAGAAATGCAAATTAAAACCACAATAAGATATCATATCACACCTATCAAAATGGCTGTCATCAATAAATCAGATAACAACAACCGTTGGTGAAGATGTAAAGAAAAGAGAACTCTCATGCACTGTTGGTGGGATTGTAAATTGGTACAGCCACTATGGAAAACAATATAAAGTTTCCTCAGAAAGTTAAAAGTACAACTATATGACCCAGTAATTCTACTTCTGGGTATTTATCCAAAGAAAACCAAAAACTAATTTGAAAAGATATATGTACCAAAAATTAATTTGAAAAAACATATGCACCCCTATGTTCACTGCAGCACTATTTACAATAACCAAGATCTGGAAGCAACCTAAGTGCCCATCAAAAGGTGATCACATAAAGAAAAAGTGGTACATATATACAATGGAATATTACTCAGCCATAAATAAAATGAAATTTTACCATTTGCAAAAACATGGATGGACCTAGAAGGTATTATGCTAAGTGAAATAAATCAGACAGAGAAAGACAAATACTGTATGATTTCACTTATACGTGGAATCTAGGGAGCAAATTAAATCAATAAACAAAATGAAAACAGACTCATAGATACAGAGAACAAATTGGTGATTGCCAGATGGGAGGGTAGTTGGGGACCGGGGCTTCTTCCCTATTAAGAAGTACAACTTGATAGTTACAGAATGGTTACAGGGATATAAAGTACAGCATAGGGAATATAATCAATAATATTACAATAATTATGTATAGTGCCAGGTGGGTGGGTACCAGACTAATTAGGGGAATCACTTCATAAATTATATAATTGTCTAACCACTATTCTGTACACTTGAAACTAATATAAAGTAATATTGAATGTCAACTCTAATTGAAAATTAAAATTAAAATTAAAAATTAAAAAATACAACACACTTAAGTAAAGTACACAAATAATAAGGTTATGGTTTTATGAATTACCATAGTATAAACACTCAGGAGCTGTTTCTTAACAGACAATAGTTAACTTTAGTGAGGAGCAAGATTTTGTTCCAAAACTTGATGGATCCACACTGTGATTCTACTATTGCCATAGTATTTCAATTTTCCTCATACACTCCACATATTGTAGGATCTTCTAAGCGATAAGACATAAGGAAAAGAAGAGTTTTTGTACTGCAGCTTATAGTCTACAAAGTCTTTTTTTACGCTGGAACCCATTCTGGCTGCTAATGGCTCAGTTAATGCATAAAAGCAGCACATGCAAGTAAAGCTTGTTCTTAAAATGAAAAAAGGTCCAATAAGCATTGTGCCTCTTTCTTAATAGTAGGTGGTACAAGGTACAGCAATTTGCCTCAACTTGAGATACCTTGTCAGCTCAGACTACTTGACTGCTAAAAATTTACCAAGGTAGTAAACCCTGAATTTTTATGATTTTTATCATCTACCTTCTAAGACATATGAGTCTTACCAAGGCATCTAATGCTTCTTCCAGCTCATCAAGTCCAATCGCCATGATGAAAATCATCAAGGTATTGAACTGGTATGATGTTCTGTGATACGTGAATATAATCAAGGTCTCTGCATACCAGATTATGGTAGAAAGAAAGAGAGCTACCTTGGCTCTATGGCAAGGCTGTGAAAGTATACTGCTGTTCCTGACAGGTGAAATCAAACTTCTTCTGTTGGTTCTTATAAACTGCTCTATAGAAAATAGTATTTGACAGACCAATAGTGGTGAATGAGAGGGCTGTATCAGTTTGGTACAACAAAGATTCCATATCTTGAATAGCAAGTGCAAATGAAGTCATAGTAATCTACAAAAAAAAAATCTGTTCTTTGGAAGACACTTAAAAAAAATTTCAGTTGAATATGTTTTGCTTTGAACATTTTTCTAGGCTCATAAAAATATATATATATTTGTATACCAATATATATATATATACTTATATGGCTTTTATCACTGTTTGCTTTATAGAAATGGGAATACATTATACACATTTCTCTATATTTTACTTTTTTTCACTCAATAGTAATAATGTGTAAAATTTCCTCCAAATCAACTGGTATTGATCTATTCAATTTTTTAAAATTTATTTATTTAAATTAGTTTCAAGTATACAGTACATTAGTTAGATGTCTATATAGTTCATAAAATGATCCCCCCAATTGCTCCCTCTCTCCCCTGGCCCTCCACCTAGCCATCATATTAATGCTAACTGCGTTCCCTGTACTGTGCTCCCCATCCTCATGCCCAACTATTAACTAACTTGTACTTCTTTAATTCTTCACCCCATTCTCCCAAACCCTGAACAAGAAAGTGATATTAATGCCTGAGAGAGGAAGGGTTAACAAGGCTTTTCACTGAGTCACTTTTGAGCTAGACTTTGGAGGATGAAGGAGGCATTGCCATGGGAGAAGGTGGCAGAAGGCAGTGTGAAAGGAAAAGT
>NW_006443570.1:20785538-20792807 GCF_000325575.1 Pteropus alecto | reverse complement strand
AGGTTAGGGAAGTTTTCTGTCATTATTTCTTCAAATAGATTCTCAACCCCTTGTTCTCTCTCTTCCTCTTCAGGTACTCCTATGATCTGGATATTTTTATGCTTCATATTGTCTCAAAGGTTTCTTAAACTCTCCTAATTTTTTAAATTAGATTTTGTTGTTGTTGTTCTGATTGGGTGTCTTCTGCTACTTTGTCTTCCAATTCGCTGATTCGATCTTCTGCTTCATCCAATCTACTGTTGAATCCTTCTAGTATATTCTTCATTTTAGTTATTGTATTCTTCATTTCTGTCTTTCTTTTTTATGGTTTCTATGTCCTTTTTTATGCTGTTGAGGTTCTCATTGTGCTCATCCATTCTCCCCATAAGTTCGTTGAGCATCTCTATAACCATTACTTTGAATTCTGTCTCTGGTAGGTTGCTTGCCTCCATTTCATTTAGCTTATTTTCTGGAGTTTTCTCCTTTTGTTTCATTTGTAGCATGTTTCTTTGTTTTCTCATTTTATTAGCCTCTCTCTGTGTTCATTTCTATGTGTCAGGAATATTTGTTTCGTCTCTCAGCCTTGGCCAGATGGCTTAATGTGGAAGGTGTCCTGTGTGGCCCAGTGGAGGCTCTGGATGTGATCTTTGTGTGGGTTGTATGTGATTTTCTGTTCCCTTATGCCGGAGGCTCTGGATGTGATCTTTGTGTGGGTTGTATGTGATTTTCTGTTGTTGCCAAGCATTTATTGTTGTTAGCAGATCAGTGGATGGGATTAATGCTCAGGCTGACTAATTGTGGGAACTGGCTGCACCCATAGGGTAAGAGTTGTGTGGAGGCTGACCCCACAGAGTGGTATTTGCCCTAGCAAGTTTGTGTACTTGTTGCAACCACCCTTTGTATGACTAATGGGACTAGTCAGGAGTTGCTCTGCTGTGGTCTGGTGCCAGTCACCAGATGCATTGGTTTTGTGGCCCCTTGGGAGGGGCTCCCTCGTAGGCCAAGGTCAGCTGCTGCTTATGATTGCTCAGGACTACCCAGTGAGAACTACAAAGCGATCCGCAGGTGGTTGTTGCCTATGCTGGATCTATAGGTAAGTGGAAGAGATAACACTGTAGGCAGCAGTCGGTTATCCCCCATCCCTGACCTATGGCAGTTTAGCAAAGGGACCAGTGCTCCTCAAGGCCTGACACTGCCTATCAGTTGCCTGTAAGTCTCTGAAACTGGATGAACCTCTGGGTGATATGTGTGTTGGGTGGTGCAGGAACCCTGAGTAAATTTCCCCCTGCCACTGCAGTGTCAGTTTACATGCCAATGCTGTCTCTGTGGCTCTCTGTACAAGTTTCCACCTGTAGCAAGGTCAGCTGCTGCCCACCCTGTGTCTAAACGCACTACCCCAGGGCAGGGGCAACTATCTATCAATGTGCAGTGGGCACTTTGTGTATTAGATGGAGCAGGAACTCAAGGAGTCAAGGGCCGTCAGGCCAATACAGACCCTTGTAATCCCCTCAAGAGATATTGCAGCTTGTACAGGCAGCAGTGGTCTGTCCACAACTGTTTTCCTCGAAATGCACTTGCTACGCTAGCCAAGGTCTGTTACCACTGACTGCACAACCACAGAGCCAAAGGAGGGCTTGTCAATGGGCTGCGGGCACTTTGTGGCTTGGGTGAAGTGGGATCTCAGGGAGACAAGGTCCATCCAGCCAATACAGCCTCAGTTTTGCTGCAACTTCTGTGCCTGGGCATTCCCATAGCTTCAATGTGGCTCTTTTATATTATCAGACATAGGTGTTATGATCGACTAGACTTCAGGTGATTCTACACATTGATGATTTTATAATTTGGTTGTAATTTCAATGCAGACAACTTTGGAGGGGAGGCTCTTGAAGGGATCCCTACGGGGACTGCCGGTTCTAACTATCTATTCAATTTTTATGAAGGCCGCATCATATTCCGAGATGTAAATGTACCATCATTTTTAAAACATTCCCCTACAGACAAGCATTTCCTTAATCGCAATTCTTCTTTTCTCTCTCTCTCTCACTCTCTCTCTCTCCTCTCTCTCTCTCTCTCCCTCTCCCTTTCCTTCTCTCTTTCTCTTTCTCTCTCTCTTTTTCTTTCATGTATAAACAATGTCACTGAAATCATTCTTGTACATGTGATTTCTATTTACTGGTGCTTTTATTTCTTTGGGATAAAAATTGCAGGAATTGGATCATGTGGTTGAAGGATGTATGCATTTTTATTTAAATAGATATATACAGATTGCTTTACAAAAGTACTATAGCTATTAAATTTTCACCAGAAATGTTTGAGAAAATATTTTTCCTCTATCCCTATCAGCAATAGGTATTATCATTTAAAAATATGTTTGCTCATCTGTTGAGCATACAATGATTCCATAAATTATGTGTTCATATCCTTTGACCATTTTTCTTTGGGGGCTTATTTAGCTTTCTACCATCAGAGAAAGGTGTATTTAGTTCAGTGACAGACATAGTACCTGTTGGCTCTAACCATATGGAGTTCATTCCACTGAGTCATTTGAAAGTTTTTGTTTTTGTGTTTGCTATTTATGGCCATGATTCTTCTTGTTCTAATCCCAGGTGTCTTCCTGGGGATACTCCCCAAACTTTTACTGCCATCTTTTCTGCATACCCATTCCACCTCACACACAGGTGTGTGGGAACACTCATCACCTTTAGCCACAGGAGTGGGACTAATCTCAAGCCCACCCACCTAGTCCCCTCCTTCTGCAGTGGTTAGCCTTCCTCTTTAGTGTCATGTTGGATTCAAAACTGCTTTATGAAGCTTGTACTCTCTAAGCTACACCCAGGAAATGAAGCACAAACCATGCTGTTCTTAAATTTCTCCTCAACCTACTTGATATTTTCAAGAGTGTTTATAATGTTTCCTTCAACCTTCAACCCTGATTGGGGCTCAGGAGTGAGTGATCAGATATTAACTCTGACTTAGCGACCCAAACAACCTCTAACCTCTAGTCACATCTCCTCCAATCTCCTTCTCCTAACAGCTGGTCACAATTTTCCAGTGATAGAAAAAGTACTTTGATGTCATATGTTGCTTTCTTTCTTATTCTATGATTCTTCACTTTTTCTCAAGGTCTCAGGATTTTCAAGTGAAAGTACAGGCTTTTGAACTCTTGCCTCAGCTACGTGTTAAATATATTCAGAAATGCAATTAACGTCTTTATTCTAGACTGTATCTACCGTCCCTACAAATCAGCACATAACTACTGTTTGAATGCTAGGGGGGAAATGCAAAAGGCATAATAAAACCTCAATTAATCTCTCCAAATATTATCCCACTATGTTTGTTATGGCACATGAGTTGATATTAAATTAGCCAAGAGAGAATAGTTGATATCCATGCATTTACCAGGGAGTAAAATCTTGACCTTTATGTCATCCAAGATCTATTACAAACTCTCTTAAAAGAAGCAGTGTTCAAGGAGGATTGCTTGAAAGACACATAGACATTTCAGATTTTATAAAATATATTCTTGACTTAAGCCAAATTAGCAGAGATCTGAGAACCTAGATTGCAATATATTGACTCTTTAAGAATTGTTTTTTCTCATTTGTAGTCAGGTGTGGCATCATTTGCCTACACTTAAGGTGGTTATGAGAAACTGCCCTAAGAAAGTAATTGTTTCATTTATTATACGTCCATCATAAAGGATGTTCACTTCAACACATAGGGCCCCTTTAATGGGAGAAACTCCTGACTCTGAATCCCAAGTTTCTGTACCTCTTCTTAACACCAGTTTGTATTTATCTTATAAACATTTTCAATAGTGTTTAGTCATGTTTCCCTTTTCACACACTGACAGGAAAGTTAGATTCAAACTTGTAGACAGCCCAGAACAAATATTTAGGTCATTACAGTATGCATTTGGAGCATTGTTCCCAGCTTCATTTAGTATCCTCTCTCTTATTTTTTACTTTTTTCACCCTACTTTTAATTTATATTCCTTTGTTGCATTTTATCTATTCTAGTAAGCTTCCCTAAATTTTTTCTGGAATATGGGGATACAAACAAAGTTCACAAACAAATATGTATCAGTAAAGTTTGTGTCTATTTTTGCAATTCTATTTGATATCCTGGCACACCTCCAAAATAGTGTTCTTAGAAATCATTTTTGATATAAACTTTTCCTGTTTTTAAGAAGCAGCATAATAAAATGTGGTAGGCTTTCTATTCTGAGCAACTCTTTTCTATAGGAAGTCACTGAAAAAAATCAATCTTAAGCAAAAACAATCTTAAGCAACGCATTCTTAAGAATGGGAAAGAGATTTAGAGACAAGTTATACATTGTGAAATGTCATGCCATGCAAGGTGTGGTCTATAGTCTGATACAAGTCTCTGATGGGAAAAGTATAGAAACTGAGAATAGCATCTAGAAAATTTCGTAGCAATTTGAGAAAGTAACAGACAATAAATCAGATTTGAATCTGATAATAAAAAAATGTGCATTGTATTTCGTATGTCTTTTTCACCCCTACTAATCCATTTTCACTGAGTAGCAGTCCACAATAGATTGGAAATTAAAAACATCACCGTGAGCAACGTCTTAAAAATTGGTCTTTTGCAACAAATAGATTGAGAAGCATAGCTTTAAGGTTTTACCCTACCTTCCCACGGTCACAATACAAGAAGAGTTCAGCAAACATCTGCCTCCGCATATCAGTTTTTATGACCTCCCGGAATTCATCTGCACAGTGGCAAAGGTGCTTAAGGAGTTCCTCAAACATTTCACTTTTAAAGTCTGCAATGTGTGAAGAGATATACTGCAAAGGAAAAAGAGGATAAATGATTTAAAACCATGCTCTTTACTTGGATTTTCCCAAGGATCAGTTGATGTGCATGAAATTATCGACTGCAATTTTTTCCCATATCATTTGTTCGTCACTTAGATAAAGCAGTTTCATGTTAGTGCTATTCTACAGGCTGTGCTGCAGAGAGAGATATGATCAGTACAGTCCCTAACACCATACAACACCAGTAGGACTAGATATTTTTGGAGCAATTTCCCCCTCTAGATCACATTAGCATTATATAGGGCAGACTTTTTACCTCATAGTATGGAATAGCAGCAATCATAGAATGTTGCCTGTAAATTAATAGTTCTAAAAATTGGGTGCAGTTTTTTTTCAATGTATGGCATATAAGACCATCTGTTTTCATGAACTGGCTACATTTAATCATTAGAGTGTAGGGATGGGTATTTTTTGTTTTCTGTCTCTTGATATTACAGTAAGGTATTCTGTGTCTATGATTTTCTTTTCTTTTGAAAGTGTAAAGTCTGAAACATCTATACTCTGGGTCAATTCTCTTGATCCCTGTTTGAATAAATTCTCTAAAATGGGATTGCTAGCTTAGAAGGTAAATGCATCTGTATTTTGGGTAGGTTTTGACGCAGGCTTGTACCCTTTTGTGCTCCCATCACTAATGTATGAGTATATTTTTTTCTCAGCCTCACCATCAGTGTATATTGTCTTCCTTGTTTCAGCTAATTTGATAGGTCAAGAATGTTACATTCTTGATCTACACCTGACTATAAGATCTTATAATAGAGACAAATGATTCAAGCACTTGAATTGTTTCTGAGTGGACTCTTCCTGAAGTTTTAGCAGAGTTCACAGTCAATGATTTCCTCCTCTGCCCCAGGCACAGCAGTAGCCAAATTTGTACTGGTAACCAAATTTGTTCGCAATGATCCTACGTCCACAGCCACATGATGGGGCCAGGGAAGGATACTTAACCTAAACAAAGCGATTCAGATTTTTTCCACTGGGAACTGGGAATTAGGACTAGGGAATGGCCAGTTGGTGTCTGAAAGAGGCTGGATCTGCAAATGTAAACTTAACAATTGTTGGGTGGCCAGATTCCTTCACGTGAGCTGAGGATGTAGAGAAATTCTGTACATAGAGATAAATGGATCAGAAAGCAGAGAGAACATCAAAAGCAAAGACTCTTGATGTTTTCCAAGTCCCTGTTTTAGTCTCTTCTGAAGCCAGACCATATTCTTACACTTGGATTCTGCACATTTCATTTTCAGCTACATTAGCTCAGATTGCTTTCTTGCAATTAAAGAATAGTAATTAATACAGTTTGTTTAAAATGGAACATTTTGTTGGCATATTTTGTTGACATATATCTTTCTGAAATGAAAGATATAGTCGATATTTCACTTTCTCGTTAAAATCATCTAGGCAAATTTAGAATGTATTATGTAAGAGATACGTTAGGCTTGAATCCATTCTAATGAATCATAAACCATTATTCAACTAGCTTAGAGATCAAAAGAGAAAAATTAAAAGCAAAGAGCTTTTCTAAATATTTAGTTTCCTTAGCTACCTAAACCACATAATTCTTATTATTCCTGATGAATCAATGAGCACAGTTAAGGTCTTATCTGTTACCTGGGGAAGCAGAATAATATAATGGTTAAGAACTCACATTTTGGAGACTGTTCCTATATTTACTGGCTGAGTACCTTGGGTGAATCATTGAAATTCCCAGTTTCTTCATTTGTGAAATGGGGTCATGGAGAGGATCCTGTGTATGTACAGTGCATTTGTATTTCATATAATAAGCTCTCTATAGCCATTGCTCTTCTTTCCTTTTGAGCTAGGTAAGAAATTGGCTAAGAAAATTTTCTTTATAGATTAAAAGTCCTGTCAGCTGACATACATATTTAGAAGGAAAAACCCAATGAAATCGGGGGCTCTTAAGGTGTGATCTCTTGATCATATCACCTGAGAGCTTGTTAGAAATGCAAATTTTGGAGCCCTACTTCACACCTACTGAGTCAGAAACTCTGGGAGTAGGACCCAGAATCGAAGTTTTAAAAAGCTCTCTGTTGCATTTATTTTTTGTTGCATTTATTTTTTCTACTATTTTTTTGTTGTTGTTGTTTTCAGTTTCATTTATTTCTGCTCTAATTTTCATTATTTCTCTCTTTCTGCTAATTTTAGGCTTCATTTGTTCTTCCTTTCTGGTTTTTTAAGATGAAGTGTTAGGTTGTTTATTTGGGCTCGTTCTTGTTTTCTGAGATAGGCCTGTAATAATATGAACTTCTGCCTGACTTCAAATTATACTACAAAGCGACAGTAATCAAAACAGCATAGTATTGGCAGAAAAATAGACACACAGACCAGTGGAACAGAATCGAGAGTCCAGAAGTAAACCCATATTTACATGGGCAAATAATTTTCGACAAAGAAGCCAAAAACATACAGTGGAGAAAGGAAAGCCTCTTCAATA
>NW_006443570.1:20705638-20784506 GCF_000325575.1 Pteropus alecto | reverse complement strand
GGGTAGGGGGAAGGGCGGAGGTAGATTGGGGAAAGGGGGTCAAATATGTGGTGACAGAAAAAAATCTAACTATGGGAGGTGAACACACAGTGTAAACATATATAACTTACTGTTCAAGTGTTGAAATGAAACTTATTAGATTTCCTTAACCAATGTCACCATAAAAAATAAATAAATAAATAAGAAGGACAAGTACCAATAACTCTTTAATTAAAAAAAAAAAAAAAAAGCAGCTCTCTGGATGATTCTTGTGCTTACTAAATTTTGAAAACTGTTAAACTAGATGATCCGGGGCAACTGATCCTAATTATACCAGTATCCTAAGATCCTGTTGCTTGATTCTTAATCACTTTTTGCTTGAATAGCCGGTATTTTTCTAATTACTAAGGTAGAATTATTGAATAGTTGACATTTTCTGGCATTATTGTGGCTCAATTTCCTAATGCTGAAAACAATTACTGATTCATGAAAAGAATTATCCTGTTTTATATTAAGCTTTTTGGAATTGACCTCAAAGCCATGAATTTTCTGGCTATGGGAATGCTATTAAAGCAAAAATTAGTTTAACTGTTTCTTTGAGACACTTCAACGTTCTGGATTTATAACCTATGGGTTTTCTGAATGGTCATGTTCCATAAGTGTGAGCTGTATGTCATAAAGACTACCAGTTACCAGCTCAACTACAAATAAAATTCCAAACAGAACAATTATAGCAGTTTGCAGGTATCTCTTGTAAAATCAAAAAAAGTGAAAACATATAGTAGCCTTGTGTTTTCATATCTTCCTAAGGAATAAATCAATTAATACCCATAAACCCTGAAATGATTGCTTAAATTAATTTAAGAATATAATTAACTACTAATATCCTTCACTTTAATAGCTCTGTGCACTGTTAAACATTTAAATTGTACTTAATCAGATTATCTTTGTGTGCTGGATTCCAATTTAATGAAGCTGGGGCTTTTCCTTTCTGACTTGAAAAATCAAAATATTAAGAATATGATGTCACATTTAACAGGTTGGTAACTACTATTAGATTCTACAGCTCTTGGCCATTGAGATTCACACTTAATTTAACCAGATATACTGGAGAGTTCCTGAACTGGGTGATGTAAGAGCAATAGGGAAAAAAAACTGTATTTGAAAACTATCTTAGGTATTAATTTCCAAACTGTATTTGTAAGCCCTGGTAGCAAATAATGTTTTCAGGAGTATCTGCAAACAAGGATTTTAAGAATATTGAAATACACAAAGTATATTTGCTATCTATCATTGAAGAGGTGGTGTGTTCACATAGTTTAAATATACTTTAACTCTTTTGCTTTTAAAAAACTTGCTTACAAAAGAATTGAACAAAGTCCCCATTTAATGTCCAATAATAATAAGAGTCACAGACCGAAACACACAATTTTACCCCTACTCATGAAATGTAACTTAGGCAATGTTATGCGCTGAGTTGTGTCCTCAGCAAATTCATATGTTGAAGACTTAACCCCTAGTACCTCAGAATGTGACCATATTGAAATAGGATCTTTAAAGAGGTAACCAAATTAAAATGAGATCATTAGGGTGAGCCCTAAGCTAATATGACTTTAGTCCTGATACCTTGTCTTGAACTTCTAGCCTCCAGAATTGTGAGAAATTAAATTTCTGATGTTTAAGTCACCCAATCTATGGTACTTTGTTATGGCAGCCCTAGGAAACTAATACAAATAATAAGGAATTACTCATCAGGCAGTTCCAGGATTTATGTATTTCTTAGAGTCAAAGATCACCTAGGAAGACACACACCAACTTGGAGGATTGTTCACCACAAGCCCTCCCATTTCCCTGGCCTAAAATTCCCCTTGTCCCTGCAAGGTTTCCTCATGTAGTTTCACAATATATTGCTGTCTCTACTTCCCCAAAGCCATCATTCTGTGCTTCCCTGCCACAGCTCAAAGCACATGAAAAACAAAGTGAGCAAAAACAAAACAAACAAAAATTACAAAATACAAAATTCCAAATAATAGAATAGAAAGCCACTCAGATATACACTAAATACAAAGCCTGGATTTACTAGAATAAGTTAAAGAAAAGACAATCTTTGGGTACAGTTGATGAAGCCTTTCTATTTAAAATTTAAACTTTGAGCCATGTTGATTTGAAAGCCTCAGACTATGCAATTAATATAAAACAACTGAGCATAAGGAAGTGACCATCTTAAAGCAGACTGCTATGGAGCAAGAACAGACTGAGTTCCAAAGAAGAGAATCCAGCAGAGGCGTGGCCCTTATTTCCCTCGGCCAAGAGATGCACCAGTTCCTCAGTGAGGCAGAATACAAAGTTAATATCTGAATCTCATTCTAGTATTTGTTGTTTTTTTGCATATAATTATTCTTAAGCCCATTATACATCCTCAGATTACTTGCAGCCCAGGCCTACTGAAGGATGCTCCAGAGAAACTGACCCTCACTTTATCAAGTCTCACAGTAAACAGGAACGTGTTGAGTTGTATTCACTTGCCCTTGGTAAGTGCATAGATGTGTAGCCAGAGTCTCCATAATGATAAAGTGAGAAATAAGGTCAAAGCAAAGCAAACTCCTCAATTAGGGTGACCAAATGCCTCACTTTGCCTAGGACTTTCCTGGTTTTAGCAGGAAACTCCTAAGTCCCAGGCAAACCGAGATGCTTTGAAACCCTATACCTTAATCCATGCCAATAGTCTAATTTCTGTGAGGAACTTTGGGAACCTCTGTTTGGAAGCATTCTGCGTCGTATCCTGCTTTATTTAACAAAGTATTTCTGTAAGTATCTATATCCTTTGCCATAAACTTTACAGCCTTTAACTGTGTCTGTGGCATCTTCTCATCACCATCCCATTGGGACAAATACACATAAAGCAAACTATATAGAGAGTTTTATTCTATTGTATGCATTCACCCATTCTCAATTCATTTGTTGTATTTATGTAATCACAAGACAAAAATATCTAAAAGTTTGTTATAGATAACTGGGAATGATGAACACAAATGACAATTCAAGACATTAGTCTGGAGCGGAACTGATAAGCAGGCCACACTTCCTTAGAGAATAGTCCTTTAAAAGGATTCACTCTTGTCTGAGAAAGCTATGCTTTATATTACTTTGGAGGGAAGAGTTTAGGGGACTGTGAAAAGAATAAATCAGGAAAGAATATAATCCAGACCAGAGCCAACTGATAGTATCAGTGGGAATAGAAGTGAGTCCCCAGAGGTGAAGAAAGAGGATCTGATAAGAGATCACCTCTCTCAGCAACTTACTCTGGGGTCTTTGGAGGCTCTCCTCTACCTGAGGCCATCCTTTCCCCTCACTCCACAAACCCTTGTCATACTAAAGATCTTGTACGTAGTCATCGTCAATGGTTTAGAGATAAGAAATTCCTTTTCCCTGGTAATGCATGGTGTGCCCTCTTCTTCTGATACAATTTTTCTCACAGAAATAGTCACTGTTATTAAGAACTCCATTTCAGGCACATTGAAATCAAAGACCCCAGCCACTATATGAAATATTGCTTCTATCTGGATAATGAGTTCCAAGTTCTAAACAATCAATCACGTTACAGAAACTTTTTTTTGGAGAGGGACATACAGCCACTTGTGGGAATGTCATTTAAAAAATTATGGGCACTTTAACAACTCAAGGTAACATTTACCTTAAGACATACCAAGAAAAATTTAGACATGCTTATCTCTCAGAATTCTCTTGAAGCAGATTAGTAGGAAATTCATCAAAATGAAGAGTATCGTAGAATTCAAAAAGCTCAGGAAATTAGGAGAACCCTCCTACCTAAAAGGTTAACTAAATTTTCTATATCCACTTCAATGATGTTTAGATAAAAAATATATACTTGAAATGGTCTTCTATTGATAAACAAATTAACTAATCACATAGTGAAATAAAAAGGTAGATCCTCCATAAGATTGAAATCTAGGAATTTCAAGACCGGTCCACTTATCAGCACTTACTTACTCCTGGCCTGAACACAAGACAATGCAGTTCGAATTGCTAACAGGAGCCCATTGAATTAACTCTAAGGGGTAAGACTTCCATTCCTTTTCAAATTTGTATAGGGAACACAATATCTACTTGAAAAACTCAATATCAGTGTTAAAATGATTTTAAAAAATGGTAAGTTTTGTCTCCTAGAATGAGTTGTCTTTTGAGAACCAGAGTATTCTGAGAATTTAAAACAAACCTGACACTCTTCCAAAATATACCTCGTATGTGCCTAAATATTCAACTTATAAAACAAAACGTAACAGTCTCAAAGAAACCAATACCTTATATATTTTAAATTGTTCCTGTCAATACATAAATGTTTAAAGAGTTGTTCTTAAGGTTCTTTTAAAGGAGATACAAAGTATGGCAAGTAGAAGAAATTTAAAACTCATAACCACCAGATGAGTTTCCTACATGAAACCTGCCTCACTGAATTCTCATTTTTCTTTTACTATGCATCCCTTGACAGTGATGAATATATTAATTCATAATATTTTTTACTTGTTCATCACTTCGCAATTGTCTTTTTGTGGTACATGTCCTTAATTTGCTTTGATTTTGATCCTTCCATTCCCTGGATCCTACTCTGGTTTTATCAGCATGTGTATGTATGCATTCACGTACACACACACACACACACACACACACACACACACACACACACACACGCCTGCATATACCCACAGGTACACTCTCATACAACAATGCATTATTTGGTCCTTAAGGGTAAGAAATACAACTTCTAATTTTGACATTTCTCCTAGCCCAGAGAGTAAATATTCAGTATATACTTAATAGCCAAGAAACTAGAAGTAAATATTCTAAAATAGTTACTTTTGGTCTTCACACTAGAATAAAACAGGTAAATAGAGAGTTATAGTAACAAAAACATCATCATATGTTCATTTATCTACCAGAAAACAGAGAAGCTAAGAAAACAATAGGTACATGGAAGGCATCTATGACCATCCTCTCTATTTGTCTTTTTCTCTGCAGCAATTATTACTTAATGACTTCATTTTCTCCAAACATGATCCATCCTGAGTGCTAAGTACACTGCTCATTACAAACCATCAGCAGGGCAATTGCATGGCATAGTTTCTCCACTGGATGGCACCCGTGTGTAACATCTTGACTTTAAGCCTGACCTTTATTTCATTTTCTTCCAGTTTCATTAAACAGGTTCTGACAAAATAGCCTTAAAGCAAATCTTTTTAAAAGCAAGTATTCCAAACACTACTTCTATGTCATATGTCATATAGGACGACTCCATGATTTATTGATCAGATAATTAAATATTTTCAATAAATACTTCTACACAAGAAAAACTTTCTTGGTTTCTAATTAACGTAACAGTTCTTGTTTATAATGAAAGTACATGAATATGTGTTATTTCCATTTCAGGAAGAGAAGCTGGGAAACATCAGGAAAACTAATATTAATGGCCCAAACTACTCATTAAAAACAAAATTAGATAGATAGATATCCACAAAGGTATTATGTAGAATGCTAATGAATTTGTATCAAGTATTATTAGATATACATCACTTTTATCCATTTCCTCCTTTAATTGTATGGAGATATATATATATCATAGATGAATACATATATATTCATCCATGATATGTATATGTATGTATATATATACATATATATATATGTTGAATTAATTAAAATTAATGAAAGGAGAAAAAAGTAAAATTGACATCAGAGTTTATAACATTTAGCACCAGAAAACAATGTCTATATTGTCTTGAGGTAAAAGAAAATGTGACTCAGTTATAGTGTACTCATCCAAGGTATAATTTTAGAGGCAATATGCAGACATTTTCAACATAAAAGAACTTAGAAAATATAGCATTTTTGTGATCTTCCTGAAAAAAATTACTTTACAATAAATTCAGCCATTTAAGAGATAAATCGAAAATAAATAACCTAGGAACAGCAAAGCCATTTTAAAAGGAATAAGAAGTGAACTTCAAATCCATTTAAATATTAAACTAAGATTAATGAACTATGGGAATAGTAATTATAAAAAAGAAAATGAATAGTAAATATCTGGATAAAATAAAAGTTATAAAATAACTAATTAAAATTGGAAAATACAAGAAAAAATATGGAAAGAGGTGAGGAAATATTAAATACCTTCATCCTTTTTAATAGGGTGTCAATTGTTATTTCTATAATTGAACTATATGATTTAAAAAAATAATGAGTGCAATCTTTCCAATCTTCATCGTATAGTCTTTTTTTAGAATGATTTTAGAATAATTTTTGTAAGAAGACATATTCAATTTCAGCAATTTTTCCTATTTTTACTTGTTTCTCTTTCTTCAGTTAGAATCAAGTACAATTAAATGTTTTAATTTTGTGTAATTAAAATTTCATAACAAAATTTATGATCATCTACATTGCCAAAGACCTATCTATCTATTGAGACAAAGTATGTAAAGCTGTTTAAAATGATGCTATCCTAAAGGTGGCATTGGTTATCTAGGTAAGAAATTAATGTGATTTTAAAATTCCCATCTTTGTATTTTTATGCGTTGTTTAAATTAATTTTTTGGTCATGATAATTTTTACAAAATTGAATAACTTTTTCTTGGAAAGTTTTATAATAACCATGGTCTTAATAAGAATTAATTCTAGGTTATGAGAATATTTATATAGTTATTTTATTTTTATACTTATCTATGTTTTTAAAATTCCTCACCCCACCCCATTTTTAAAAGTTTAAGACTATAATTTCTCATTTGAGTAAACATTTAGTAGCATTCCATAAAATCAGGTGTAAGATTTTGGCCCAAAAATTATTAAAGAGAGAATTTTTTAAATTTCCAAATTGTTGGGCTTAAATAATTTTAAAATTGGTTTATTATTCCAGTTTTATTACATAATAAGAGAATATAATATGTCAGATTTCTAGTTTTTAGAACTTATAAGGTTTTCTTGGTGGCCTATTTATAATAAATTTGACCAATATTCCACAAAAACTGGAATAGTGTCACTATAAGAAATGAAGTTTGATTCATACTTATATAATAAGTCTTACTAATAATATAATAGATTCTTTATATTCTTATTTATTTTTTACCTCTTTGACTTATCAAATACTTTTTTAAAAAAACATTTTAATACTTCACACTATATAGAAAAATGAACTCAAAATGAATCAAAAATTAAATAGATATATATGCAAGAGTTAAAACCATAAAATATAAATGTCTATCTTTATGACCTTGAATTAAGCAATGATTTCTGAGATATGACTCCAAAAGCAAAAGCAACAAAAGAAGAAATTAGAAAAACTGTACTTCATCAAAATTTAAAACTTTCGTGCTTCAAAGGACACCATTAGTACAGTAAAAGGATAACCCACGAAATAGGAGAAAATATTTGCAAATTATTATTAGACAATGGATTGTATTTAGAATATATAAAGAACTCTTATGACTCAGTAATAACCTAATTTAAAAATGTCAAAGGTTCTAAGTAGATATTTCTCCAAACTAGATATGCAAATGGCCAATAAACACATGTAAAGATGCTCAATACCATTTTAGCCATCAGGAAAATGCATTTCAAAACCACAGTGAGCTACCATTTCACACCCACAAGAATAAAACCAAAAATAAAAACCCAAAAGAATAACAAATATTGGCAAAGATGTGGAGCAACTGGAACCCTCATTCACTGTTTGTGGGAATGTAAAATGGTGCAGCCAGTGGAGAAAAGAGTATGGCGATTCTTCAAAAGGATCAACATAGAGTTATCATATGACCTAGCAATTCTATGCCTAGGTATATACCCAAGAGAATTGAAAACATACGTTCACACAAAAACTTACATACAAATATTCAAAGTTGCAATAGTCGAAAAGTAAAAACAACCCAAATGTCCATCAAATGATGAATGGATAGATAAAATGTGGTATGTCCATATACAGGAATATTATTCTGCAATAAAAAAATGAAGTATTGATACATGCCATAACATGAATGAAACTTGACATTATGCTAAGTGAAAGACGCCAATGACAGAAGGCCACATATTGCATGAAATTTAAATGAAATTTCCAGAAGAGGCAAAGCTATGAGAGACAGAAAGGAAATTAGAGGTTGCCTAGCCCTGAGGTTAGGAGAGAAATAGGAATGACTGCTAATAGGCATGAGGTTTCTTTTCAGGGTAATGAAAATGTTCTAAAATGGATTGTTTTAATGGTTACACAATTCTGTAAACCTACTAAAAACCACAGAATTGTATACTTTAAACAGGTGAATTGTAAGGGATATGTAGGAGGTTGAATAATGGTCCTCAAAAATATCAGGTCTTAATCCTTGGAACCTGTAAATATTACCTTATATGAGAAAAGAGCCTTTGTAGCTGTGATTAAGTTAACGTATTTGCGATGAGGAAATTATCCTGAATTATCTGTGTGGGCTCTAAATGCAATCACATGTATCCTTATAAGACAAAGGCAGAAGTAGACTTGACAGGTAGAAGAAGAGGAGGCAACGTGATCACAGAAGCACAGACTCATGATGTAGACACAAGTCAAGGAATACAAGCGGCCACCAAAAGCTAGAAGAGGTAGTTCTCCACTATACCCTCCACAGTTGAGTGCAGCCCTGCCAAAACCTTGATTTTGGCCCAGCGGTAATAATTTTGAGCTTCTGGCCCCCAGAATTGTGAGATAATAAATTTCTGTTTTTTTAAGTCACCAAATTTTTTTATATATTCCATTATAATGTTCTATAAACTCATTAAGCTTAAAAGTGTCCTATCATCTTTAATAATTTTAAATTTTATAAATGTAAAACTTTAACATTTACAAACATAAAAATAGTCTTGGTTGCATTAAATTATTTTTAATCTTGAAATCTCAATATTGTTTGTTCGATTGCTTATTTTCATTATCAGATATTTCTTTAACAATTCTCATAAGTTAATCTTTTTTGTCATTTTAGGTGTTTTGCTTATAAAGTGGAAATTGCATTTTTTTATTTATCAAAAATCACCAATCATAAGATAGACTATTGATTTAACAACAGATTATAGGAGTTGGAGAAGAGAAAAATATTATTTCATTAAATGTATACATTGATTATAAGATGCATATTTAAAAAAAACACTTGATTGAGGTATGATTGACATGTAAAAGTGACACATACATATTTAATATACATAATTAAATGAGTTTAGGGTAAGTATACACCCATGAAATCATCATCACCAAGGCCATATAAACATCTCCATCACCTGTAAGATGCATTTTGATTTCAGAAGTGCAAAAAGAAAACTATTCATCTTAGAAATGAGGAAATAGGAAATATGAAGAGGTCTCCAATCACATGAAGGAATAGGCAAAGTTGCATTTTAACATGACATTGCTAGAAAAGACCTCTCTTTGCAAACTTAGAAGACCTGGAAGTTAATTTTTACAACATTATTCTAATAATAGTTCTCTTAATTAAAAAAAATTTACTCCAATGATGTTATTTTGGCAATTTATGGATAAAATAGGGACTCTGGAATAAATCTATTTTCAACTGAAAAGGGGCAAAAAGTCACACTATGATTAATCTTTTCATTTCAGTCTGTCAAATTAAATTGCCTTTCTCAAGAAATATAAAAAGACAATGAAGGGTGACAGCTTTGTCAACTTTGTCAACAGCAGGCAAGGTAACAAGAGACCAAATGGAACTAGGACTTTTTCGCCACTTCTAATTTATCTGGGAAAGATTAAAAAAATTTTACTGAAAATTGTGATGTGCTATTTGCAGCTGAGTTTTTTAAAGTAAAGGAAAGCCTCCTTTCCATCTTTCCAATTTTGATTTAACTGATACCAAAGAATAATTCATGCATTAAAATATACACATTCTTGAGGAAATTCATCATAGAGAATACTCTTCTTTTTGGAAAAACTGAATTTACATGGGCACTAAAAAATTTCAGTCATTCAAATTTTGTAAAATGTTCTACTTTCACTTCCCATCGGGAAGAAGGAAAGTGATGTAGAGGAAATTTCATTTGGAATATTAGTTACTTTTAAAAGAAAGGTTTGTTAATAGAGTGGTATATTTATTGGGCTAGTCATATTAGGGGGAAAGTGAAGTTAGATTCTCACTTCATTATTTATCAAAATAAGTTTCAAATTAATTAAAAAATAAAAAGAGCTAGAAAAAAATGGATGGATATTTAGTTGAGTTTGGAAAGAACAGAACTGCCTAAGCATTTGAGCGATGGAAAAGACCTCAATAAATTTCCTTACATAAAAATTAACAAAAATTTCTGTAAGTTAGAAAATACTTAAGTTAGAAAACAGCTTTTAAAATTTTAAAACAATTGAGAAACTTTGAAAAATATTGGCTTGTTAAGTTAGATTTAGATACGAAGGTGGTTCAGAGTATGGGCTCTGGATCGCAAAGGAGATATAAAACAACTTTGGCCATTAGTTTGGCCCTGTGACTAATGAATACCAAATAGACAAATACAGAATCTAAGAAAACACAGAACATAACTAAGACAGGATTGCCAATTCTTATCTGTATGGTAATCATTTCAAGAAAGGTTTCAGAAATCCTTCATACAGAGAACCTTGAAATTGTATATAGTACCTAGTCATCACCTTCAGTGGAGCAAGGTTGTAGGAGAGCAAGAGAAAGTTACTTTGACTCAGACTCAGAGAAAAACAAAGGAAATTAGAAGAAAGACATGAAAAAATATAAAAGCAGACTATAGAAGACTTAGGATTCTGGTACCATTAATTGCTTCTTTTGCTTATTCCATTATAATAGAATCATATTTTCTCAGATGTAGACTTTGAAACCAAACTGACTAAATACAAATTTCCCCAGCTCGACTAACTATGAGACCTTGTGCAAGTTACTTAACCTTTCTAAATCTCACTGTGTTCATCTATAAAGAAAGGAATAAGGACTGCTGAGAGGATTACCTAAGTTAATATATGGATAGCTTAGGACAGTGCCTGGCCCAAGGCTAAGTTTTAAATCTCATTATTATCTGGATAACCAGATTTCACTAAATACAAGAGCTGATTTTTCTTGATCTTACCTGAAGGTGTCAGTAGAAGTTTTTTACACTTTCACATCATGAGTACCACTGACTAAAAAAAATTGTGAGATGCCTTTGTTTATAAGATGCAACCTAATTTCAGAGGCATTAAATTATTTTAAAGTATGCATCTTAGAACTGATAAAATAAGTTATTATGCTTTCATTTATTTTAATTCTAAGTTAATGTAGACATGACATTTACCAAAAGACAATTGAAACTGGCAAAATAATTTGATTCGAATAATGGGTAAAGTAACTTCTTACTTCTGTAAATTCCATTTTGTTCAATCTTGGTTCCATTGAGTCAGCAATATTCAATTGTTTGCAACATGCTTCTAATTGTGGAATAAAAGTTAATTGCTAGTTAGTTTGGTTATAATACATTCATATTTTATATTCACATTATAGTGCTTTAAGGAAGAACATAAAAGTATTTCTTAATTAATGTCCATCAATATTTACAATAAAGTAAATGATATATAGTGCGGTAACATTCCAATTACTACAAAATTATTATTTTTCCGGGTTTTTATTTAACTAAGCAACCCAAACACTGAAAACAATGTGCCTCCCTTTTTAATGACCAGGTTTAGATAAAGCAAAAACAAGCATGCACATCAATAGTATAAAAGACCGTTAAAACCTCTGTGTTGGTTATGATTGTATTTATGCTAGCAGGTTCTAAAACACAACACTTATACAAACTTTCTCTTAAGTGTTTTATTTTGTCTTTTAATGTTTCTTAAATTAAATAAACAATATATGAATATGTTCTTTTAGTAAAAGATTCAAATAATGCAAAAATATAAGCAGAAAAACATGAATATCTACCTTTTCCTTTATCCTCCACCAGTACTCACTCTAACCCAGAAGAAATCTCTGTCAATAGTTTATTGTCACCCTTCCAGCAACCTTCATTTTCTATACACACATACACTTTTGTTTTTCTACATATAAATATGATCATATTTGTTGGCAACTTGCTTTTTTCACTTAACCAGTCATCTTGTAGATCTTTTTAAATAGGATCCGGAACTCAGGGAGAAGGTTTGGGATGGGACTATGGCTGAGAGTCATCAGCTGAAATCATGGGTTTGAAAAGGAAAATCCAGGGAATGAGTAGTGTGTAAAATGATAATAGAGCCAAAATGAAACTCTGGAAAACAACATTTAAGGTGCAAAAAAAAGAAGAATCAAGAAATAAAAATGCTAAAAAGTGATCAAGATAGAAGGAAAAATCAAGAGAGAAAGAGATCATAAAAACAAAGAAAAAAGTTCCATGAACAACAGAATAATAATTAATGGTAAATGTAGCGGTTAGTTGGAATAAAGATTTTTTAAACTTCCATTTAATATGACAATTATGTGATCCTTATTGACCTTATCAAGATACAAACACACAAAATTATATGAGAATTCAAGATGAAAGAACTAATACATTGGCTTCCTCTCCTACTTCTAACAGTAACTCCTGCTAATCATGGGCTAGTACATAAAAAGATTCTTCAGTCACTCTTGATTTTTTTAACTCCTTATTATAAGATATCAATTTCTGTCACAAGAGGATTGTATAAACTTTAGTATAAGCTTATGCATTAAACGCTGTTATCCCCATCCCAGATCTTGCCCCCAAATTCTGGAAGATTATGCAAGCCAGACTGGTTTCTACCAGTAACAGTTGTTATTAGGTATATGTGTCTGTTCCCTGGCTGGACTTTAAGCAATTTAAGGTCAGGAAATATTTTTTAGTCCTCTTTGCACCCTCTACTCCATCACAGTATCTGGAATATAGTAAAGGCTCAAAAAATATTGAATGAATAAATGGTACAGAAAATAAATACTATACAGTATAGGAGGAGAGGAGAAACGGTCACTGTAAACTGGAGTAGTCTAAATTTCTCAATTTTATCACAGTCTTAAATAGAGCTCTCTTAATTCATTCCCCCATCAACAACTAAATAAGTAAAATAAGTTATTTCAAGGATTTTCTGAAAGGGAAATTGAGGTTGTGCTGACTGTGAAGAAAATTATAGTGTTTGGACAGGATGAAAAGGAAGAAAGAGAAAAAAAAAATGTTGTCATCAAGGTCCAAGCCATGTTTGAGGACCAGTGATCTAGAAAGCATATTTCATTTTTAAAAGTGAGAACAGACTTTAGACAATATATTATTATCAGTGTAATGAAGTGGTCAAAAATCAATTGAATAAAAATCAATTGGATATAAATTATGTAAATCTCAGGACCCCAACTCTAGTTCTCAATTCAACAAGTCAGATTTTTATTTTTACTTTTTTTTTTTTTTTGCTTAATCTCATATAAGGAAACATTTCTGAAAATAAAAGCATCAAAATCTGTGGCTATCCATTGGTGTGGTACTTACTATCACCCTCCTTCCCAGTGAGCATGGAGGGAATTTGCAGGTGAGTTTTTGTCATCATAATGATGGGGAGAAGATTAGGGACAGAACTCTTACAACTCCTGCATAATAAAAACTTTCCCCTTTCTGCCAGATATTCAAATAGGTGGAAAAAAAACCCTGCTTATAATAATTCCGAGTCTAGAATCTATCTGTATTTTAAATATAAACACAGAATATATTTTTGCTGTTGAATTTTTGAAAAATGTAACCACTATAAAACTTTGAGAGAAGATTGTACTTTGCTTCATTCTGGAAATTTACCAAAATTTGTTCACCATTTCAGGAAATTAAATAATGAGAGATAATATCATAAATTGTATCTAAACTCCAATACAACACATCAGTGTCAGTCTGCATTTTAGCTCTCCTATTCATGGGGATTCTACATATATATACAAATCCATTTATTTGCTCTTATTTCAAAATGCCAAATACAAAAAAAATGGTCGAGTGGATATAATTTTACTTTTTAAATATCTAAACATTCAATATAAGTCGGTATAAATTTCTGACTACTCCATTAAGTCTTATAGTGAAGTTATAACCAAGCATCTATATATTGAAATATAGAACATATAATTTTCTTACATCTTTCCTTGAATTTCTCCTTTATATTACAAAGATATGACATTACATCTTTCTTTTAAAATTCTATGTATGTAAGTAATATTTTCTAGGAATTTCATTGAATAATAAAGGGGTATTATAGAATATTTGTAATAAAGTGGGTTACTAGATTAAAAATCACTGATTGCGTCTCTGCTTTTCTACATTCTTCATCTGGAAAGAGCAAAAGAGCTTAAGTACATCTGTAGAGCTTTAAATAACACTTGTCTCAATACTGATTCATCTTAATTCAGCATCACCCCCCCACACACACACCTAAATAAAAGAGAGAAAAATGTAAATACTATAGTAATAGGTATGCTTACCAAGCTGGAAATCTGGATTTTGAAAAAAATCAAAAAGAACATTCTGAATCTACAAATCAAAGAGATCATGTATTACTTTTCAATAACCATATATTTAGTATTTTAGACAAAAAGCCATCTATATTCATTTTAAGTCCTGAGTAATCCTTCTAACCCAGGGACAGAAATAGTAATAATTAACTATTAATAAATAGTTATTATTTATTATTTAAATAATAAAATAATAATAATTTAGGTCATAGAATACTTCAAGGTATATAAAATGCTTTCATGTATGTCCTCAATGATTATCAACCTTTTTGTATAAAAACTAGAATGCTGAGAGCGATCCTGTTTTGTCCCCTCCAGGGACATTTCTATCAATCCTTAGACATAGGCATGATGGAACTAAGGTCCCTTTGGCAACCAACATGGTAATCCAAAGAATCCTCTATAACTCCTCATTTTTCAATCACAAAAAAAAAAAAAAAGGAAATTTCAGAGTTCTTCTTGGTCCATTTAAAAGAAAATAGACTTCATTTTTTAGAGCGGTTACTGGCTTTATAGGCATTGGTTTATTTCTGGGCTCTCTATTCTGTTCCATTGAACTGTGTTTGTTTTTATGCCAGTACCATGCTGTCTTGATTACTATAGCCTTGTAATGTAGTTTGACATCAAG
This sequence comes from Pteropus alecto, assembly GCF_000325575.1. Lineage (NCBI taxonomy): Eukaryota > Metazoa > Chordata > Mammalia > Chiroptera > Pteropodidae > Pteropus > Pteropus alecto. The sequence continues at coordinate 20,769,401 of NW_006443570.1, read as the reverse complement.
TGGTGTGGTATCTCCAACTTTGTTCTTCTTTCTCAAGATTCCTTTGGCTATTCAGTGTCTTTCATGGTTCCATATAAATTTTAGGACTATTTGTTTTAGTTCTGTGAAAAATGCCATTGGTATTTTGATAGGGATTGCACTAAAGTCTATAGATTTTTGGGGGTAGTATGAACATTTTAACTATGTTAATTCTTCTTAACCACGAGCACAGTATATTCTTACATTTACTTGTATCCTCTTCAATGTCTTATAATTTTCCAAATATAGGTCTTTCATCTCCTTGGTTAAATTTATTCCTAGGTATTTCGTTTTTTAATGCAATTGTCAATGAAATTTTCTTATTGCTCTTTCTTAGTTCATTATTGGTGTATAAAAAGGCAACTGATTTTTTAATATTAATTTTGTACCCTGCTACTTTACTGAATTCATTTATCAGTTCTGATAGTTTTTTAGTGGAATCTTTAGGGTTCTCTAATATAGCATCATGTCATCTGCAAACAATGACAGTTTTATTTCTTCCTTTCAAATTTGCATACCTTTTATTTCTTTTCTTGTTTCATTGCTGTGGCTAACACATCCAATACTGTGTTGAATAAAAGTGGTGAAAGTGGGCATCCTTGTCTTCTTTCTGATCTTAAGGAAAATGCTTTTAGCTTTTCACTGTTGAGTATGATGTTAGCTATGGGTTTGTCATATATGGCCTTGATTGTGCTGAGGTATGTTTCCTCTATTCCCACTTTGCTGAGAGTTTTTATCATAAATAAATGCTGGATTTTGTCAAACACTTTTTCTGCATCTCTTGATATAATCGTATAATTTTTATCTTTCATTTTATTAATGTGGTGTATCACATTAATTGCTTTGCGGATATTGAACTAACCTTGCATCCCAGGAATAAATCCTGCTTGATCTTGGTGTATGATCTTTTTAATGTATTACTTAATTTGGTTCACTAATATTTTATTGAAGTTTTTCCATCTATGTTCATCAGGAATAATGGCCTATAATTTTCTTTGTTTGTAATGTCTTTGTCTGGTTTTAGAATCAGGGTAATCGTAGCCTCATCAAATGAGCTTGAGCGTTTTCCCTTTTCTTGAAAATTTTTGGAATAGTTTGAGAAGGATAGGTATTAATTCTTCTTTGAATGTTTTGTGAAATTCACCTGTGAAGCCATCTGGCCCAGGACTTTTGTTTACTGGAAGTTTTTTGATTACTGATTAGATTTCATTAGTAGTAATCAGTCTGTTCAGATTTTCTGTTTCTCTTGACTCAGTATGTTACTTGGAATGTACCCATTTCTTCCAGATTGTCCAATTTGTTGGCACATAAGTGTTTGCAGTATTTTCTTAAAATCCTTTGTATTTCTGTGGAGTCAGTTGTCACTTCTCTTTAATTTCTGATTTTGTTTATTTGGGTCCTCCCTCTTTTATTCTTCTTGAGTGTAGTTAAAGGTTTATCAATTTTGTTTGTCTTTTCAAAGAGCCAGCTCTTGGTTTCATCGATCCTTTATATTAGTTTTACAGACTCCATTTCATTTATTTCCACTCTGATCTTTATATTTCTACTCACTTGGGGCTATGTTGCTTGCTATTCTTTTTCTAGTTCCTTGAGGTGTAAGGTTAAATCAATTATTTGAGATTTTTCTTGTTCTTGAGATAGGCCTGTATTGTTATGAATTTCTCTTTAGGACTGCTTTTGTTGTATCCCATAGATTTTGGGTCACTGTGTTTTCATTTTCATTTGTCTCAAGGTATTTTTTTTATTTCTTCCTTGATCCCATTGTTAACCCATTCCTGGTTTAGTGGGATATTATTTAGCCTCAATTTGTTGGTATTTTTTTCCAGTTTTTTTCTTGCAATTGATTTCTAGTTTCATACCATTGTGGTCAGAGAAGACGCTTAATATGATTTCAATCTTCTTAAATTTACTGGGACTTGTTTTATATGCCTAATATGTGTTCCACCTTGGAAAATGTTCCATGTGCACTTGAAAAGAATGTATATTTTGCCACTTTGAGGTGAAATGCTCTAAAAATATCTGGTCTAGTGTATTATTTAATGCCATTATTTTCTTGTTGATTTTCTGTCTGAAAGATCTGTCCACTTGTGTCAATGGGTGTTAAAGTCCTCTACTAAAAAAAAATAATTAAATAAAAAAGATAGAGTCCTCTACTATGACTATATTACTGTCAATCTCTCCTTTATTTCACTCAGTATCTGCTTTAGCTAAGTGCTACTATGTTGAGTGCATAAATGTTTACAAGGGTTATATCCTCTTATTAGATTGATATTTTTATCATTATGTAATGTCCTTTTTTGTCTCTTATTATAATCTTTGTTTTAAAGTCTGTTTTGTCTGATATCAGTATTGATGCCCTAGCTTTTCTGTTTGTTTCCATTCACATGAAATATCTTTTTCCATCCTTTTAGTTTCAGTCTGTGTGTCTTTTGGCCTAAAGTGGGTCTCTGGTAGACAGCATATGTATGAGTTTTGTTTTCTTATCCATTCAACTATCCTATGTCTTTTGATTGGAGCATTTAATCTATTTACATTTAAAGTGATTACTGATAGGTACATAGTTATTGCCATTTTATTATCCACATTCTTGGTCTTCCCCCACCCTTCTTCTTAAAGAAGTCCCTTTAACATTTCTTATACTACTGGTTTGGTGGTGATGAACTCCTTTAGCTTTTTCTTTTCTGGGAAGATCTTTATACCTCCTTCAACTTTAAATGATAGTCTTATTGGGTAGGATAGTATTGGTTGTAGGTCCTTACGTTTCATCACTTTGAATATTCATGCCAATCTCTTCTGGTCTGCAAAGTTTCTGTTGAGAAATAAACTGACAGTCTTATGGGAGCTTCCATGTAGGTAAATAACTGCTTCTCTCTCGCTGCTTTTAAGAGTCTCTCTTTGTCTTTGATCTTTGGCATTTTAATTATGATGTGTCTTTGTGAGGGCCTCTTTGGGTTATCTTGTTTGGGACTCTCTGTGCTCCCTGGGGTTGTATGTCAATTTCCTTCTCCAGGTAAGGGAAGTTTTCCATCCTGATTTCTTCAAATAGGTTTTCAATTCCTTGCTCTCTCTCTTCTCCTTCTGGTATTTTTGATGTTGTCCCAGAGGTCCCTTAAACAATTTTTATTTTTAAAAATATTTTTCTTTTTTTCAGTTCTGATTGGGTTTTCTGCTACCTTGTCTTCCAAATTGTTGATTCCATCTTCTGTTTCATATAATCTGCTATTGATTCCTTCTAGAGTATTCTTCATTTCAGTTATTGTATTCTTCATTTCTGACTGGTTCTTTTTTTTTTTTTTTCATGGTTTCTACATCCTTTTTTTATGCTTATCATCTTTTAGTTGAAGTTCTTACTAAGTTTCTTGAGCATCCTTATAATCAGTGTTTTGAATTCTATATCTGGTAGATTAATTGCCTTCATTTTGTTTAGTTCTTTTTCCGGAATTTTGTCTTGTTCTTTCATTTAGAACATGTTTCTTTGTTTCCTCAATTCGGCTGCCTCTATGTGTTTGTTTCTATGTATTAGGTAGATCTGCTATGTCTCCCAGTCTTGGCAGATTGGCTTTATGTAGTAGGTGCCCTGTGAAGCCCAGTGGCACAGTCTCCCTCAGCACCTGAGCTGGGTGTTCCAGGAGTGGCTCTTGTGTGGGTTGTGTGTGCTCTCTTGTTGTAGTTAAGCCTTGATTGCTGTTGGCATGTCAGTGGTCGGGATTGACCCTCAGTCTGACTGGCTGTGAGAAGTGGACATGCCCACAGCCTACAAACTACTCTGCAAGAGCTGACTCAATGGAGTGGGATTTGCCCCAGTTCTGGTGCTTGCTGAGACCACTCTTTGGGTGTGCCACTTGAGGGGCTAATCGGGTGGTGGTCTGTTGTGGTCTGAAGCTGGTCTTTGGTTCTCAGGCCTCTTGGAAGGGACTCCCATGCAGGCCAAGGTCAGCCACTACCTATGTCCAGCTTGGGGCTGGCTGGTAGTAGCTACAAAGTGATCTGCAGTTGGACGTGGCCTGTGCTAGATCTGGAGGAGCATGGGAGAAGCCACACTATAAACCGAGGTCAGCTGCACCAGGCCCAGGGTACCCTAAGGCTTGCCACTACCTGCTGGCTGCCCGTAAGGCTCAGCCATTAAAAGAGCCTTGGACAGTACTCGAGTTGGGTGAGGCAGGGTATCAGGGAGTCACCAGTATGGGGCAAGTGGTGTTCATCAAGTTAATGCAAATTCAGGTTTTGCACCTGTGCTAAGCCTAGGGCCATTCAGCAAAAGGCTTGGAGCACACCAAGCACACTGAGGCCATCACCTGCCTGGGGCATGTGGACCCCCAAGAGTTGTCTAAGAAAGATTACAGTGTGGGCCAGGACTGGCTGCCCACCGCCATAAGTGCCTCCAGCAGTATACAAGCCAAGGCCAGCTGCTTGCAGCAGAAAGAGCTTCCTACAGCACATGGTGCACGGTGCACAAGGCAGGGCTGGCTGCCCACCACTAGAAGTGCCTCTGGCAGTTGGGGAGTTGGGTAGGGCAGGGTCCCAGGGAGTCACTAGGTTAGAAAGCAGATTTCACCAGATAAATGCAGATTCAGACTTGTCCCTGTTGGGAGAGGGCTCAACATCGGAAAGATGGTGCCCACCCTATAGGCTACACAGCAAGAGAACTCAACACAGGGATAATGGCGGCCATCCATCCAGCCCTCACCCTGAAGCCACACAACTCCATTTCTCCCTATTTGTCTCTTGTGCCTTCTGAGCTGTCATCCCTCTGCCGGAGCTCAGGATGAATGCCTGGGAGTGAAAGAATCTGTGTGAGCCCTCAAAGAGGACATCTGGATTTCCAGCAACCTTCTGCCTCACCCAGAAAGAAAGAATTCCCATTGTTTTTTACAACCAGATGTTGTGGAGGCTCCTCCTCTCAGCATTGGTGCTCTAGGCAGGGGAGCCTGGTGTGGGGCTGGATATCTCTGCCACTGAGACATCCCTCCCTATTCTCAACCGCGACACGTGGGTATGGAACTATCCCGTTTCACATCTCTGTCCCTTCTACAAGTCCAATGGGGCTTTTCTTTATATCCTTAGTTATAGGACTTTTGTTCAGCTAGTCTTCAAATGGTTCTCTAGGTTGATTTTTCTATAATTTAGTTGTACTTTTTATGTGATCATGGGAGGAGGCAAGCACAGCATTTACCTACTCCACCATCTTGTCAACTTTACTGTTGTTTTAATTTGTATTTCCCTGAAAATATATATGGAGCATTTTTTCATATGTTTATTTGCTACCTTTGGAGAACTGTCTATTCAAGTCTTTTGCTCATTTTTTAATCTGTTGTTCATGTCCTTATTGTTGAATTTTAAGAGTTCTTTGTATATTTCGAATAGTCCTTTATCAGATATGTCTTTTGCAGACATTTTTTTCCCAATCTGTGGCTTGTCTTCTTTGATCTATTTTTATTGATTTTATTTTTTTTATTTTAATATTTTCATTAAATGTATTGGGGTGACATTGTTTAATAAAATTATATAGGTTACAAGTGTACAATATAGCAAGTGTATAATAATACATCATATGTATATTGTATCATGTTTATTTTACCAGCTAAAGTTAAATTTCCTTCTGTCACCATATATTTGACCCCTTTACCCTTATCTATCTTCTCCACTTCTCCCTCCCTCTGGTAACCACTAAACTATTGTTGGTGTCCATGAGTCTCTGTTTGTCTTGTTCATTTGTTGCTTTCAGTTTTATATCCCACATATAAATAAAATCATATGGTTCTCAACTTTTTCTGTCTGATTCTTGGTCTATTTTTAATAATTCACTTTGAATCAAAACTATGCTTGTCATTTTATCTAACCAGTGAGTATTCTCATATCTACATATACCTAAGAGAAAATATTTAACTCTTATTAGAGTAAAGGTATTTTTCTGGAGCTAAGAGACATAGCCACTTAGCCCAGAGAAGTAATTAGTCCCAAGCATATAAAAAACAAACAAACAAACAAATGAAAGCTATATCTGTAATAAAGAGCTTAGGGACCCCAACCAGAGTCAATATTTTAGAATATTAGCTATATTTAAAAATAAATACTCAAAAGGAAATTGAAGAAATCTACTCTCATGGACTAGATGTATCAAGAACTGACTTACCTAAGCAGGACTGAAAATTTAGCGGGAAGCTTTTAGCACTTCACTCAGTATTCTAGCAATCACCCTCTTATTGCCCACCCCACCTGCCCTTCACAGATACCCACTTTCTTACCACTATCATAGGAATCATTCCTTTGGGGTCTAGAATCCATTCATTGAACTGCTCCTGCAGAGCCTGTTTCCGTGTGTTGGCTACCTTGACTTTGACTTCGTTTATGCTTTCTCTTTGTTCTTGTTTCTGTTTAACCTTCTCTTTCATCTTAGACACTCTGAAGAACATAGAAATAAAAGATATGTTGAGTTAAGACCACTGGATTTGATTCAAATTTTTCAAATGTTAAAATACAAGAATTCAGAAACTCATATAAACTTTGTACCTGTCTTTTCTCCATGAAATTGTCCTTGATTCAAGCCTGTAGCACATTAATTATAGGCTACCTGCTACTATTATTTGACTTTTTGTAGAGGTGTGCTTATTTTACCCAACTAAATACTATACTTAGGGAGTACTAAGAATATTCCTAGATGTTGCCACTTATATACTAAAAGCAAAGTTGAATGCACTAAGGTCTTAATGTGGTGAGCTTCTCTCTTCCACGGACATAGCAATCGTGTGGAAGGACTCTGATTCAAGGTCTAGGGTAGGATCCTGAAAGCTGTTTATAACAAGTATCTCAGGTAATTCTGATACCTTGGACCAAACTTTTGATTTCTGTCTAGGACTATATATTGCCAATTTCTTTTGTTTGGACAGAGTCAAATACATTGAAAGCCCCTAAGCATAATAGTTATATTTGTACTCAGGCAGAGTCGTATCGCCCACTAGAAAATGTGGAAAGGACTGTGATTTTAATTGTGCCTATGTTCATCATCCCTATTAGGACTTCAAAATCCCCAAACTGTTTTGATTAAAACACCAGAATGTCTCAGAATAATAAAAATAGCTGCTGCTTTCAAATACAATTTTCCAATAATGTTTGAGACAGTTCTTCATCTTTCAGAGAAGAAAATCTAGGGCAATCTGACAGATTTTAAAAGGCAAACAAATTTCAGTAAGTGCCGGTAAATTGGATACCTTTAATAATAAAAAAAAAACAACAACAACGACTACAATATAAGTCATTACTTTATGCCCATATAAAGCCTTTGAAATTCTCTAGGAAAATATGTCTTCAAAAATAAACTTTGAAGCTTGAAAACCTAAACAAACAAGTGGTTTAATAATGTAGAAGGGCCTGTTCCGAACTGCTGGAAGGATTAATTAGTGCTTCAAAGGAAGTGCTAAGTTCCTCTGGTAAAACTGCTAAGTAGCCAAACCTCTCCCACTTATCTCAGAGCCTTCAGTCCCTTCCTATGCTGGCTCTCCTTCTGCTCTTCTCCTACTCTTTCTCCTCTGCTGCGTTATCTACTTCCCGCTTCCCTCTCTTTCTCTCCTTTTTCTCTCTTTTCCTCTCTCTATACATTCTCCTTAATTTCTGTCTTCATTCCTGCATGACTCTCTATTCCGTATCTGTCTTTCTTCTAGCTTTTTCTCATTATTTATTCATTCACTCACTTGCTCACTAAGTCAGCCACCTACTATGGATTCTGCCATTATAAAGCTTAGGGTCCAATGCAGAACAGTTAAGTAAACAATATTGCATAGAAAGTACTGGGTGTTTCCAGATTCTCATGTGTATTAATCACTGCAACACAAAAATAGATGAACAAAATTGGGTTTCTGTTATATTTTCATCTGTTTGAAATACTTTTCTTCCTCTCATTGCTTGACTAGATCCTCCATATCTTTTAGGTCTCAGCTCAGACATCATTTCCTTCCACTTATTAATGTCCACATTTAGAAACAAAACCTAGTTTTGTGCTTCAGGGCCACCGTACATGAGACTCCAAACTATTAAGACTCTGTTAAAAGAAATCAAAGAAGATACAAAGAAATGGAAAGATATTCCATGTTCACGAGTTGGAAGAACCAACATAGTTAAAATGATTTTATTACCTAATGCATTATACAGATTTAATGCAATCCCCATCAAAATCCTATTGGCACTTTTTAAAGAAAAAGAACAAAATATCATCAGATTTATGCAGAAGCACAAAAGACCCCGAATCCTCAAAGCTATCCTGAGAAAAAAGAACAAGTCTGGAAGTATAACTCTGCTTGACTTCAAATTATACTACAAAACAACCATAATCAGCACAGCATGGTACTGGCACAACAACAGACACACAGACAGATGGAACAGAATCGAGATTCCAGAAGTAAACCCCCATTTATATGGGCAAATTATTTTCAGCAAAGGAGCCAAAAACATACCATGAAGAAAGGAAAGCCTCTTCAATAAATGGTACTGGGAAAACTAGAAAGCCACCTGCAAAAGAATGATACTAGACTATTGTGTCTCTCACCACACACCAAAATAAACTCAAAATGAATTAACACCTGAATATAAGACCTGAAACAATAAATTGCATAGATGAACTCATGGACCTTGGACTTAAAGAAGATTTTATAAATTTGACCTCAAAGGCAAAAATACAACAGGAAGTAAAAGCAAAAATAAATGAATTGGACTATATCAAACTAAAAAGCTTCTGCATAGCAAAAGAAACTATCAATAATTCAAAGAGACAATCATCTGAATGGGAAAATACATTTGCAAACAATGCATCTGATAAGGACCTGATATCCAAAATATACAAAGAACTCATACAATTCAATAACAACAACAACAACAACAAAACAATACAATTAAAAAATGGGCAGAGGACCTGAAAAGACACTTCTCCCAAGAAGACATCACTAGCTATTAGGGAAATGCAAATCAAAACCACAATGAGATACCATTTCACACCTGTTAGAATGGCTATTATTAACAGGACAAGAAATAACAAGTGTTGGAGAGGATGTGGAGAAAATAGAACCTTAAAAGACTGCTGGTGAGACTGCAAATTGGTTCAACCTCTATGGAAAACAGTATGGAGTTTCCTCAAAGAACTAAGAATTGATCTACCATATGACCCAGCAATCCCTCTACTCAGTATTTACCCCAAAGACTTGAAAACTCATATCCGAGTTTGCACACCAATGTTCATAGCAGCACTATTCCTGGTGGCCAGGATGTGGATGCAACCAAAGTGTCCTACGATAGGTGACAGTATAAAGAATATGTGGTACATATATACAATGGACTATTATTCAGCCATAAGAAGAGATGAAATACTGCCATTTGCGACAACATGGATGAATCGAGATAATAATGTAATGTGAAATAAGCCAGACAGAAAAAGTTGAAAACCAGGTCATATCACTTATATGTGGTATATAAATCTAAAAGTAACAAACAAGCACGACAAAGAGAGTCTCATGGACATGGACAGTAAATTAGTGGTTGCCAGAGGATAGAGGGGAAGGGGGGAGGTAGATGGGGTAAAAGGGATCAAATATATGGTGACAGAAAGCAATCTAACTATGGGAGGTGAACACACAATGTAAATGTATATGTCTTATTGTTAAAGTGTACAGTTGAAACTTATTGGATTTTGTTAATCAGCATCACCATGAAAATAAAATTATTAAAAATTTTTTTTAAGATAAATAGTCGATTACCCCAAATTAAGATATCTGATAGTAATCTTAGGTATCTAAAAACAAAAAAAAAGCAAAAAAAACAACAAAAAAATCAATACAAGAAAACTTTCATCATGAGTGCGAAAGCCAGATTAGATTAGTTAAATCAAAGTAAAATGGCATTTAAACTGAACTCTAAAGCAGGGATCCCCAACCCCTTGGCCGTGGACTGGTACTGGACAGTGACCTATTAGGAACTGGGCCACACACCAGGAAGTGAGTGGCTGGCTAGCAAGTGAAGCTTTATCTGTATTTGCAGCCACTCCCCAGTGCTAGTGTCACCACCTCAGCGCCACCTCAGATCATCAGGTGTTATATTCTCATAGGAGCACTGGTCCCTGGTGCCAAAAAGGTTGGAAACTGCTGCTCTAAAGGATTAGTAAGATAAAGTAAGGAGGAAGAAGAGTGATACGGGCAGAAGGAATAGCATATGTAAAGACCCTGAGGTAGAAAGAAGTGTAGTATGTTTGAAGAACTGAAAGAAATCCTGTGTGTTTGGAGTAGAGAGGGTGAGGAGAGAGGCAGAAGCCAGGACTAAAAAGAAAGTTAGGGATCAAGTCATACAAGGGAGGTCTTATGACCTAGTTAAGGATTTAGATCTTTATCCTAAAAGGTTTTACATTGAAGAAAAACATGTGTCTCTTTCTCCCTTTTAGCTTTTACTCGGTTTGTATTTCCTTAATACTTGAGCATTTATACTGACTTATTTTTCTTCTTTATGTAGCTGTAATAGAGAAAATAATTCCGTGGAGTATTTCTTTGTGATTCTTTCTTATCACAGATTAAATGTTACATGATTAGTCCATAAGGCTGATAAAGAATAGTCAAAGGACAAATACCCAAAAGATACCTCAGGGTGTATCACAGATGCATAGTGATTATGAAATAAGTAACAGATGTAGAGATCAGAGATCATTACCAAGCCAGAACTAGTTATGCATCACTATAATTGCCATACAGGAAAAGATCTAAGGTTTTGCCTTGAGTTTCTTAGATCTACTTCCTGGTTCATTTGAACTCTCATTCTAGGATTAGGACTGTGTATCAGGACTCTGGAGAAAAGAGAGGAAATTCATAGTATAATAGGCCTCACTTCTCTGGAATTGTGTGAAATTCTAACATTAGTAATCATTTTCTATAATCCTTTTTTGTTCACTGTTTAAATGTTTTTATTTTTGGAAATATCATATAGCAAAATTGACCTTCTGAGTGCATAGTTATACAAATTTCAGCACATATATATAAATATGTCTAACCATCACCATAATCAACTACTGAAAATTTGTAACCCTATTTTAAGAGCAAATTCTTTCATTATTAATTCACAAGGCAGTAGTGACTTATAGAATATGTGTTCTCATGCACTGGAATAATCAAGAGTCAGAGAGAAAAAATATCAAAAGAAATGCTAAAAATATATATGAAAAAAAGCAAAATGATACAAATCTAACCACTACAATTTTATACCTTAATCTTCTAGAAACCCTGATGAAAAGCAATAAAAATATATTGCATATGTGAAACTTAAAAACAGCAGCAATATTTCATTTTTCAGATAAGTGACTACTACTATAAAAATTGTTCCAAATTAATAAGTGTCTTCTCTATCTACTGTCCTTAGATATCAAGCAGAGATGAACCTTTTTTTGTGCTGGGAAGCAGACAATTGAAAACTTTGAATCAGGTTCTGGCAAATGAACACTTTAACATTATCACCAGAAGATAAAGTCTTAAAAAAACAAACAAAAATTTTGTCTTTTTTCTTGAAAATAAATAAAGAAAACTCTCATTCCCAAAATAATTTTCCAAAGCTCTCTAATGAATTGAGAACAACACAATGATATAGTTCAGAGGATTTAAAAGCAGGACTGTTTTTGCTAAGATGCTGGATATCCAAGTCAATAGTCATTGTGCTGTTGTAAAGCATCCCTAGGATTTCTGGATATTCTACAAAAGCCTGACATTGTCACATGTTGACATAGATCTTGGATTATTGCCAGAAAGAGATAGAGTTCTAATCTTGACAATTCAGGCAAAGAAAGTATCTTTAATTACTTTAACTCTTTCATAAAATTCCTATAACAGTATTGCTCCTATAGAAACTAGGACTCTTAACAAACCTCAAATGACCCTAACTATTCAAACTCCTAGTTCAAGAAACATCAGTGAAATAAACTAATCCTCTTGTGTCATGCTATTGGTTGGCAATGGAACCTAGACCAAAGTTCTCTTGTGCCTGTAACTATTATTACTATAGATATTCATAAATGCCTAGAGTTTAATGTACTGACTGAGATTTACATGTCCCTAACAGGAGAAAGGATTTATCAATATGTTGATTTACAGCCTTGACACCAGTTACTAAATTTTAAGTTTTTTTCAAAATGGAAATAGATCTAAGTACAAATTTGATTTCTTGCTCTGCAAGAACAGATGATGAACAAAAATATTCTTTAAGTTATTTATTAAATTTAATGACACTGCTTCCTGCTGCTGTCAGAACTTTTCACTAGTATTAAAACTCACTTAATCTGGTTTTGCTAAATGATTGGTCTTGAAACTTTAGTGTGCATAAAAACCTCCTGTGAAAGTTGTTTCAAATACATTCTTTGAGGTTTTGATTCAGATTAGAAATTGATTCGCTTCTGATATTATTGGTAGGCAACCATACACTTAGTTTATTCTGAGGAACATATATACTTTATTTCAAAAGAATTATCATTCTAAGCTTCTAATTAGTTGCTTACCTTATAGGAATGATACTAAAACAAGTCACAAAGAATTTTAGATTCCTTTATAAATTTTAGTTTAAGTATCCATACCAGAAGACATTAAAAGGAAAATATAAAGATTCAGGAAGAGAATCAGAGATTCAAAGTGCCTTATTTGTTTTTTTTTTTAGGTCTGGAAGAGGCCAAACAGATACTAGACCTGATCTAGACCAGGGATCAGATTCTACATTCTAGGGGCCAAATATGGCTTGCTGCTTGGTTTTATACAACTCAAAATTTAAAATTAGTTGTTACATTTTAAAGTAGTTTTTAAAAATAAAAATAAGAATAATACTTTGTGGCATGTAGAAATTCAAGAAATTCAAATTTTAGTATCCATAAATAAAGTTTTACTAGAACATGGCCATGCTTATTCATTTACATATTGTCTATGGCTACTTTTATACAACAGCAGAATCAAGTAGTTGTGACTCCATTTTCCAGGTAAATTTCTCAAATTTATCAATATTTTCATGATTTTGAGTCATGGTTCAAAAGGCTTTTTTTCTGGTTGTAATAGAATTTAACCCCTGGTTTCTTTTAGTTTTTGAATGGTTTCAGTTTTTACATACACATATTTAATAGAATATAGTATATGGACAGTAAAGCTGAAAATAAATATAAAACCTTATTTAGTAGTTCAATTATTCATAGCCTTGTTGGTATTATTATTTTAAAGGAGTTTTATGTAAATCGTAGGAAAAAGTAAAGTAATTTTGTCAATTTTATTAGGAATCAAGATTTTCAGTGTAATAAATAAAGATACAAATATAAAATCAAGGAATTAGATAAAAACTCTGAAACATTGTATTTGATATGAAACTATTAATATGAACTCATTATTTTTAAAAATTATATTCGTTAGTCACGAAAGCCTAGAAGCAATGACAGTACAATATTTATGAGCATTCCTAGCTCCCAGATGAGTGATCCCCATTAAAAGGAACTAATCCTTAAAAAAATACATGAAGCTTTCAAGACTAAAGGTGTAATATTAGAACACAGGAACCAAAGTTGGGTCAAGTTGAGCATCAAAGAGAAAAAATTTGACTTTACTAGATTAAAATACATTGAACATATATTAAAATCCATGTGTCCATAATGATACTCAAAAAAGAACTCTTCCCCAAAAGGGGAAAAATCATTCGTTGTCACTAGCATTGACTATTGACGATAGGCAGGCAGATAGATAGATAGGTAGATAGATAGGTAGATAGATAGATAGATAGATAGATAGATAGATAGATAGATAGATAGATAGATATTTATTCTGAAAACCTGGAATTAAAAGGAAAGAAATAAACATTTATTCTGTCTTACTAGTAGAAAACATATTTCAACATAACCAAATATATAGCAATCAAGTAGGATTTATTTCAGAAATTACAAAATAGCTCAACATTAGAAAATCTATTAATAAAGTTCATTGTTAATGAATCTAGGGTGAAAATCAAATGATCATCTCCATATGTGCTGAGAAAGCATTTGACAAAATTGACAATTATTCCTGAATTTTAAAAATCAGAAACTAGGTGCATTTTTCTTAATGTGATAAAATATATTTTTTTCAGATCTAATGAAGTAGTTATGGTAGTAATATATATATATATATATATATATATTTAACTGTTCATATTAAAGCAGTAATAGAAAAATCATTTCTACTTAAAGTCATAAACAAGACAAGGATGCATATATCACCACTATCATTTAACATTGATTTGGAGGTAATAGCCAATGTAATTTAACAGTAATTATTTATGGCAGAGGGGGAGTATTGGGTAGATGAAGGATAAGAATGGAAAACTTTTCCCTGTATAACTCTATGTTTTGGCTTTTGAATCAGGTAAATATGCTGCCTATCTGAAAAGTTAAATTTTTAAAAAGTCTCTACTCTCATATATCTTATTTTCCAATGCAGGGAGACAGATAATAAATGAATATATACTTGGGATCCTAGTGAGATAACTAAATCCATGAATACAAGAAACTTATTTACTATACTTCACTAGTCTTTATTAATGCCTTAAAGTGAAGCACATAGTAGTGGCTCAATACTTTTTGAATAACTATAAAATTACTTACTTAAGTCCTTTTAAGTTTGTATAATTATGTTATTGTTCTACATGCTTTTCAATATAAGGAGCTATATCATCAACTGATAATATAACAAATAGTACCTGTTGCAGATAGTGCTGGGAACATGTATCTTCAGGTCTTCTGTAACATCTCTCATTACCCTCTGATAACCAGACATTCCCGAGTCTTTGATATAATTAGGATTGTTTCTCATTAAGTATTCCCCCAAATAATTAATTGGATCAAACTTGATTGGAATATCAATTTCTGTCAAGAGCTTCTTGTTTTCCACTTGCATTAACATTTTTTCCACACCAGGAACTAAGGTGGGTAGAAGTTTGTCAAGCAAATATGCACGAGTGTTCAGTGTCATGTTTTCAGTATTAAACCACTCTTTGGCCAAATTATCCTTAGGGAGTTTTTTCTGAGCCTTTTTTTCTAGTTCCTTCTTCTCATTATCCTTACATATTCTTTTCTGCTGCATTGCCTGAGCTCTTGCCTCCACTCTTTCAAAAAGATTTTTCTTCCATGGTTGTTCTAGCTTTGAATCCAGGAGAGTTTGATCTAAGTTGAAAATCACTTTTGCAGGTTTTCTTACCACCATATTCTTTGAGACTCCAATGTTATGGTCCTTTATTGAACCAGTTGAGATTTCTGGCTGCCCCTCCAGGTCTAATTCTGAAGGAAAAGAAGTGAAATGTAAGAAATATTAGAAGTAGATTTTAATCTATGTTACTTTATAATATTATTAGGAAAAAGAGTTTTTTACATACCTTTACATGTTGTATTCAAACACAGCTGAAAGTAACAAAAAATTAGACAACAATGACTTTAACAATAGGACATTTATTGTTGACTTAATCAGAAGTCATTCAGCAGCTCAGTGTTTTTCATTAAGTACCTAGCCTGTTTTGTTTTTCTTTGTTCATTTTTTTTTGTGCTTGTACCTCAGGATCACAAGATAACTATTGCAGCTCCAGACATCTCTTCTTTACAGGAAAAAAGGGATTAAGAACAAAGGGGATTTTTCCTCTTGAGGTTCTCTTTTATTATCCAAGAGAAGAAGATCCCAGACTCTAAAACTTTCCTTTACATTTCATTTAGCTTAATTAAGTTACATGTCTACTCCTAGCTGGTAAAGGGAAAAGGGATTATTATGAATAGTTTTGACCAATCATAATTTATTACTTCACATCAGGATTTAGGTCAAGTTCTCTGATATCAAGTGATTTCTATCTGCTATAAAATCGAGGTTCAGTTGGCAGGGAAAAAGGTTGGGAAATGTCTGCTGAGTGGGCAGTGAAGAGAGTCTATCACATGTTTATTTAAATAAATTTCTTTCCATGCTTGTATTTCCAGCCTCTTTCATGTGTTCATTTTTAAAATGTAGTGTGATTTTAGACCAAGGTAGTAGATTGAGAATAGGAACTTGCATTCCCTCCCTACCAATATCTTTAGAAATGACAGAAAAGGTTGTGTGCATGTATATTTTAATATAAACATGTATAATTTTAATATTTTAATAAAATATAAGAATGCTGGCAATCATGAAGGAGAACTTCAGTAGTCAGAAATTTTGAGGGTCTCTGAAAATTATAAGGTAGGGGGGATTAGATTAAAGAAAATATAGAACTAAAAAAATACAGGAGAAAAATATACACTGTGAAATTTGGGAGCAGCTTTGACGTGTCCCAAGTTTTAAAAAATGTAGATATGGGTAGCAGGGGAATTAATGACTTTTTGTATAACTTCATCCTTAGTTGAGCTACTCATCAGACACCAGAGGCATTCACCCCTGCATTGAGACAAGGGGGTTTGGGACAGAGAAAATGAATTGCTGACAGATTTCATTGTCTGCGCATCTTATTCCTTATCCACAATCACTGGTAGCAGACTACAGAAAACAGAAACTCCATCCACAAAAAAGCAAATAGGATTCCCAAATGCAAATGTCCACACACACATAAGAATCACTAAATATTTAAGTAACACTATCTCTGTGACTAAATTCAACAAATGCAGTAATTAATACTACCCAAGGAAATACCATTAATAGAATAAATGTAAGGAGTCTCTAAAAGAATTGTTATTAATATCCTCAGAGCAGATAAGTTAGAGAAAAAAAGAATGCTATATGTTATAAAAAAGTAATTAAGAGAGTTTGGACACCTAGCGCTCAGATCTTGGTTGCTAATATCAATCTCCAATTTAAAAAATCAAGTCTCACTGGAGAAATGGTTGATTTAAGGACTGAGGATGGAAATATATATGATGAGCCTAGGGCATCTTGTAGTGCCACAAAGTAAGGAAGTGCTCAAAAAAAAACTCCACAATGATTGTGTATGTCAAAGGGACACAGTAGCCAACTAAAGGAGCTCCTAATGGCCAGAGATAAAACAATTTGAGCAACAAAATAAAGTAGTATTAGATTATAACCCAAATATAAAACAAATATCCATACTGATATAAATATTTGCATGAATAAATAAATAAATGGGGGGGGGGAGATAGACAAATGTCCTGTGCAGAAGTATTCCAAATAACTTAATAGATACTCTGCCCTCAAGGAAGTAAAGCATAATTCTCTTCTTAAGTGTGGGCTGTGCATAGTTAGTTCTTCCCAAAAGTACAATATGGAAATAGGGGGAAAGAATCACTTTACAGTGGACAAACCTGACAAAAACTATTTCAGCTGGATGAAAAAGATTAACATCAACAATAAAAAGTCACTTTGAAGGACAAGTAATAACAAATGTTGGAGACGATGTGGAGAAAAAGGAATCCTCATACACTGCTGGTGGGACTGCAAATTGGTACAGCCACTATGGAAAACAGTATGCAGGTTCCTCAAAAAACTAAAAATTGATCTACCATATGATCCAGCAATCCCTCTACTGGGTATTTACCCAAAAGACTTGAAAACCCATATCTGAAAAGATATTGCACACCGATGTTCATAGCAGCATTATTCACAGTGGCCAGGACATGGAAGCAACCAAAGTGTCCTATGATAAATGATTGGCTAAAGAAGCTGTGGTACATATATACAATGGAATATTATTACTCAGCCATAAGAAGAGATGAAATACTGCCATTTACAACAACATGGGTGGACCTCGAGATAATCATGCTAAGCAAAATAAGCCAGACAGAAAAAGTTGAAAATCACATGATATTACTTATATGTGGGATATAAACCTAAAAGCAACAAATGAACAGGATAAACAAACAGAGACTCAGGGACAATGGACTAGTGGTTATCAGAGGGTAGGGGGTGGGGGAGGAGAGGAGAGGTAGACGGGATAAAGGGAGTCAAATATAGGGGGTTAGGGGTAGGGTGAAGTGGGTAAAGGGGATCAAATATATGGTAGCCAAAGGAAACTGGACTTTGGGTGGTAATCACACAATAGAATATATAGATGTCAAATTATAATGTACACCTGAAAGTTATATAATTGTATTAACCAATGTTACCCCAATAAACCTAATAAAAAAAACACACACAGAAAAAAAAAGTCACGTTGACAGCATATATGATATGCTTGATAGCATGTGATGAGAATAGTATTTTATCTCTGTAGTCTTCTTCCCCCAAACCCATAACCCCAAGCTAATTATGATAACAGACAAACAAACAAACAAAAAAGCCTTCAGACAAATCCATTTAAGGACATTCTGCAAAAATACATGATAGTATTCCTTAACGCATTCTTTATTTCTATCACGTTTTGATCACTTCCTCTCTAGTAATTATATATACAGTGGTTACACACACACACACACACACACACACACACACACACACACACATATTTTTTGTCTGCCCAAATTTCTTTGGGGAGTCACCCTTCTCTCATTCTTAATTCATTTAGTTTAGATAGGGCTGACCTCACCCATTTAGATCCAGGAATGGGTGGTGATCCAAACCTGACCACCAGCAAGGTCATTAAAAATAAGAAAATCTGAGAAACTGTCAGAACAAAGAAAAATCTAATTAAGTAGTCTATAAAGAAACTCTAGAAAAGCAAACATTTAATCTAAAGAATGTCCTAAGTCCAATAGTGAATATCATTTATGAAACTCTCTTCCAAATTTTAATTTCCTCCTTGGCTAATTCTCTTATTCCAATATGAGGAAGTGAGTAGGATGGTATAATGCTCTCCTTTACTTCTTGGTTGGATTTAGAAACAAACTGACTACTTTTGGGGGGTGGGGAGGGTTCTATTCTGTTTCATTGTATTGCTTTTATTTTGATTTTTAATAGGTGTGAAAGAGAGCAATTCTTTAAAGTCTGCAGGTTCTAATGTACTCTTTGTTTCTAATCTTTCCAGCATAATCCAAGACAAATATTCCTCCTCCTGCTTTAAGAGTAGTGCCACAGATGTATAGCAAATTAATATCTATCCATCTGCCATGGTTCATTAGCAAACTCGCACATGAACTAGGGCATTCTCTATCTTCCTTGCAGCCTGTTAGTGCTCCTCTAGTGTGCTTGGCTATTATAGGTTGCTAAGCAATAATCCTAGTGCTTATATTATCCCCAATGATATGCAGAATGGAAGTAGATGTGTGTTTGGTTACAACTCTAGCCAAACACTTCTCTCACAGGGCCATAAAATCAAGAAAAGAAAAGGAGGCACAGCAATAGCAGGGTCAATAAATCAGGATTTATTGAACAAGCGTATCTGTAGCTGTCTTTTGATTAAGTGACCTCCGAATTCAAGGATCATAAATTACAGCACAGTCCCAATGGCAAATTAATCCAGAGAGTCAATTGAATATAGTTTTAAACAAGTACTGGTTTTTAAAGCAGGTTTGTGCTTGGACATTCCTAAACCTTTTACAGGTAGATTGATTCATTTATATGTGCACTCAGTAAATAATTATTGATGTCTCACTTTGTGCCTAGCACTATGTTAACTAAGCACTAGAATTCTATTTCAGGATTGTCTTCCTAAACAATTTTAGAATTAAAAGGCTATCAAATTCTCCCCCAACATACACACCTTTATCCCTATATTAATCCGTCTTCTAACATACAAAGACCTGTTTAGGTGCTATGGTCATAAATGCTTTCAACTAAATGAGTAGGAACACAAAAGAATGCCTTACTTGTATTTTGAAAGGTCCAGCCTTATAAGTGACTTTTATCATTTCCTGTACTTGATACATGGCTCACTGCTATGTATGGCCTCAGTAAAAACCTCTTTAAGGACATAAACAGGAATGAATTATAATCCATAAGCCTTAGTATGTTCTTTCTTCACAAGAAGGCATGTAACATTAGTGGGACTAGCTCTTGATTAAAGTGGTGAAAATTGACCCAGCAGGGCTATTCAACTAGATGTGTGATGTTCTCTTTAAACAAGGGCTCTGAAACTCAGCTGGCTTGGTCTTATCAGGATTTCTTACCATTTCTACATAATGTAGGTTGACTACTAGGAAAGCAGAAGAAAACAAGCACTACTAAATACTGCTAGAATTAAAATTCTATAACTATATAGAAAAAGTCATTTTCCTACAGAACTTTGTTAATCTCAGGGCTGTGTAATGAGAACTGGGTTGAGCAAATCGATAGTTTGAAAAAAAAGATATTTCAAAATGCAAGTTAAGCTCATAGCCTGAAAGTAAAATAATTAGGGTAAAGAAATGAGGAATTCACATTTAATTACAATATTTTCTACGCAAAGATATTTGTTGGAGTGTATTATGGGAGCTGCCTGGCAAGATATCATCATTTTGACAAGTATATAACAGGGATAAAAACACTTCCTTTGACACATTGAAGTTGCAGCAACAGTTCCTCTTCTGACTTCTTACACACACACACACACACACACACACACTCTCTCTCTCTCTCTCTCTCTCTCTCTCTCTCTCTCTCTCTCTCTCTCTCTTTCTCACAAAAGGAGATTCAGAATATCAGGTTTAATTGTGACTGATCACAATAAATAAGTACATTGCATTGCATTTAATATCGCAACAAGCAAATGTAATGTTTTCAGCATATATTGTATTCTGGGATGAATAGATTTACAACAAACAATAGAATACACTTAGAATACACAAACACAAAGAATAGACTTATACATACTTCCCTCTAGCACACATGGGAAAGCAATAACAGAAACTGAAAGTACAGAAACAGGAAAGATCAAAAACTCTTGATTGATACCTTTTCTAGAGAGGCAATAAATTACATGAAGGAATACATGTTTGAAGTTTTGCAGGTGCAAATTTAGCCATAACTGATTAACATGAATACCTAATTAAATCTATAAAAACTTACCTCGATCACAATTCTGTTTGGCGTGTTTAAAATGAAAGAATTCATTTATAAACCTGATCCAAGTGATTAAGGTAAAGGCAAAGTGTATATATATTATGGAGTAGTGGTGGTGGAGGGTGGGAGTGAGAAAGAAGTAAAATTAAGAAACTGGTATGGGGGTGGAGTAGAGACAAGTGGAGAAGGACTTGCCAAGAAACTTTTTAGAAGTTAGTGAAGCTATGAAAATCATACTAAGTTTACAATAAGCACAAAATAAGTGTTGGAAAGTTTGGTTCTTAATGTGTATGTATTAAAATGTGCATTAAGAAATAGTAAATCGTTGCTTTTAATTGGTTTAAAAGACAAAAAAAGCACTTTGGAGAAAAGCAATCGTCTAAAAATTATAACTAGAATCCATATATGAACTTATAGTGTAGAAAATGCTTTAATAATTATCATTGTAATTCAGCCTAGCACAGCCTGCCATGTACTAAACACTCAATACTTGTAAATAGAATTAATTGAAATAAAAATTGAAATCGTTACATTTTAAATATTGTAAATAATTTTTGTGGTTCAGGATTTTATTAAGTATCTGAAGTTAGAAAAACTGTGGCAAAAGGGATGAATGTCTTGCCCACTTATTCGGTACCTTCTTGATCCTATAAATTTTCACTCTGCATAATTATGTGGGATTTCAGTTAAGGATGGGACAAAAGTCAAACAGAACAAATGTATGGTCAAATACAGTGGTAAAAAGAAACAGAAAAACAATAAGCAAGTCAAATCACTAGGGCTCCTCATTTTATGTTTGTATTAATATGTTGTCTGGTATGTTTCAGTCAGCAATCTTAGCTAATTTTCACTTTAAGTACAAGATAAATAGTCATAAAGTTGCCTCAAAATATTAATAAAAGGTAAAGGGAATATATTTTAAACTATTTCCAAAAATGCATTTAAAACACCCATTAGGATTATATTTTAAAAAGGCAAAATTGTGAGGAATGTATCCCTAATGAAAACTTAATAGTTTTAAATTCTGTTATACAAAGGAAAAGCTAGTTCCCTACCTTGGGATTTGACTTCATTTGTTGCTTCTTTTGCCACATTGTTGCCAGTGTCTAAAGCACAACTGTCTGGTGGATTCTGTAAACTCTGAAAAGAAAAAAGAAACATCAGTTGCTTTTCCTCAAAGTTGCATCAGCTCCAATTAAAGAATGCAGATAAATGCCTTAGAAATTACCAAACATTCCTACTTAATTTTGTTAGGATTTAATGCTTTATATTAGAAGCAAAGTAGTAATCAGTCTACTTACTGCATTAACAAGGTAAGATGTATTTGCTCAACATGTTATCACAACTTCGTGTTGCTAACAAAGTAACAAGCTAAGAGTATTATCCTAGATGTAACTTAATCCTTGAATTATACAATACTTAACATAATTTGAGACTATAGCACAGTTAAATCAGACTTTTGAAAATGCTACTTTCTTTTACTATTAGGATTGCCTTCCATATTTGTTGTGGAAAAAATTCATCTTAATTGAGGAAATTAAAGGTTAGTTTTATGAATAAATAATGGTAAAATAGTTTTTGTACTCATGCTTATGTACTTCTAAAAGAATAATAATACTTTAAGACTCACATTAGTCAACTCAATAATGAAACCATATAACTATTTTCAATTGCCTCCCCTTTTCTATAAAATGTTCATTCTTATATAAGTCTTGTACTTACCTAAACACAAAGTTACTTAAATGATTAACATGGAAGTTACGTTTTCAGAATGATAGTGAAGTTACCCTAAAAACTAGTGGTTATTGTACTTAGGGTAATGGTTCTGTTTTATTTATTTATAATTTATCTATAATTCATTTATCTATAATTCATAATAGCTCTTAACAAATAATTTATCTATGGAAGCTTCCTGCAACTGATTTAAATGAATCAGCTTAATGATCAACATGAGTTTGTCCTTTTCCATTTGCCACTTTATCTGTTTGAATACCTATATCTTTTCTTTTCCTTCTTTCATAAGAAAATTAATTTGTCCAGTTTACTCTCCAGCATTAACATCTGATTACTCGTGAAAACTCTACCTCAATAGGCTCTTTCACTTTAGTAGCTTCTTGTTTCTTTTCTTTGTCTTCATTTCCATTTTCCTAAGTGGAAAATGGCAGTGTTAGTAAATGGTATCCAAAAGGAACTGGAGATAAAACTAATATTGTATACTCTAGTATAGCAAACTTTTTTATGTAAAAAAAAAAATGTCACATGATGAGTAAACATTATACTAAATAAAACCACACCAAGTATTTACATTAACAAATTCAAATAGTAACAGTAATCAGGCCACTGCTTAATTGACCCCTTTGTTTCCAGCATTTTTTTTTTTTTTGCCAAACCCTGATGCAGAATATAAAAAGAGAAGTAATTAAATGATAGAATATAATATTGTCTCTCAATTTTCTCAAGAATGTTGAATCTCAAATCCTCTCATGGTGAAATGGTTAGGAATCTATTTGGGCCAGGTACCTGAGCAGGTTTAGGTTCCTCTTCAGATGCTGACTGACTCATCTGGACCACAAAAAAATATCACCAAGTGGTAGGGGTAAGGATTATTAGACCATTATTAATAACAAAAAGAGAGAAAGAAAATATTAATAAACAACAAAAAGTACTCTGAAAGATCAAAATCTTCCCCACCCCCATCACATCCCACCATTCTACTGAATAAGTTCTCAACTGCTAAATTTTTCAAACTGTACTACTGTTATTACTGTTATTACTGACCAAAGCTAGATTAGTGGTAGGCTAGTGCTCAGGCAGACAGGAAAATTCACCATAGTAATCATCACCATTATCATTTAAAAAAAGAAAAAACCCAGCAACAGTAATGCAATTGAAATTTTTAAAACATTATTATCATCTTAATTCATTTCTGAAATAACAATCAAGGTGAGATAAAGTGAAACTTTGGTGACTACCTAATTCATGTAAGAAAGGCTGATAGACATTAGAATAATCTCACTAAAAAGCATCTTTTTGGAAGGGGTGTTCTGAGATGAATTTGATTTATCTGGTTTATTTATTCACATTAATGAATTAAAATGGGTAATTACCAGATCCCTACTTCATTGCAAATAACCATAGATTCAGTCACAGATTATCAAAATCACTGCTATGCCAAAACTCACTTAAGAGTTTGTGTATATTCAGGCTAGGTGCTACGTTAAAAGTAAATTCCTGGCCTCTGCCTCATAGGGCAGTTATAATCTAGGGATTCATAATTTGAAATGCTGTTTTTATCAACATAATATATGTTCTAGTTGAATAAACCAAAAGTACTGCCTTTGGAGACAACACATTCTAACACTTAAAAATAGCTGCCTCAAACCTTTTTTGAAGCAGTTCATAAATAATAAATAATATAAACTAGATTTCTTTGACAGGTCCCAATTGTAAATTCTCACAGATGGCTTTCTTTGCTTGTAGTGTCCTTATCCTGAAATTGCTAAGAAGTGTCCTTTCATTTCTTTTAAAATCTGTTTTGTTTGGATGCACCCAGATAAATCCAACTCAATAAAACTTTATTGGGTATCTTTTATATGCAAGTAGACACTGGAGTTAAAAAAAGATGAAAAAAAAAAAAAGATGAAAAGACCTGCCTTTGAAGAGTTCCCTATCTAGTGAAGGAAAAAGGGATAAACAGATGCAATTCAATCTGCAAAGTGCAAAAGTAGAGGTACGTATAATATGTTAAGGAACAAAGAGGAATATATAATATATTTTCCCAGAGAGGTCAGGAAATTTTTCACAGAAAAATAGATTTTCAAGCTGGATTCAAGGGACTAGTAAGATCTTTTTGTGTAAAGAAGGAAGAGTAATTGAGGGAGAAGAAACAATACACACACATAAGGGTATGAAAGTTCAAAAAGTGTTTGAAACATTCATGTAGAGAGCATAGTTATATAAAAGAAAGTGGCAGAAGATGAGGCTAAAAAGGTAACTTTTCGATCTGTAAAGTTATTCGCGCTAAATCAAGGAGTTTGGACTTTATTCTGTGCTTTTTAAGCATACTAAAGATGTGATCAAATTGGTGTTTTAAAAAAGTTAATTCCACCAGCAAAGACTGGAAGTGTGAATGACTGGGGGAAAGAGAGACTAAAGGTAAGTTTTGTACCTTAAGTGTGAATACCTCACTACCCTCACTCTAGGCTCTGCCAGACATTGTCAGTATGCTAACCATATCCCTTCAGCTTCACTTTCTCAGTACATGCAGATGGTTTCTCATTGCAAGCACCTGCAATTCTAGCTGAGGGCTTCCTGTCAGTCTAAATGTGAAAACAGGCCAGAAGTGCTTGGGAGTTAATATCTTACAGAGGCCCTCAACCAGTGAAGGATAGGAAGTTGCATATAGTCCCACGGGCAGAACATTTTTCAGGTATATTCTATAGTGTCTCCCAGAGTTCCCCATTAGATTGAACCTCAGTTGCCCAAGTGAAACTTGACCAATAATATAGCCTTCCTTCACTTAATTGTATTACTTCTCTACTCCCCTACCATTGTTTCCTGGAAACACTTCCCAAGTGAACTTGCACTCTACTCCCTGGATCAGGGTCTGCTCTAAGGGAGCCCAAACCAAAAATACTACAATAATCAGTACTGGGGGGCATAATTGGATCTAAGAAGTGAAAGAGGAGGTTAGTTAAGGCTCACTGAGTGTTTTTTTTTTCTTCATATTTAGAAGGCTGAATGGATGGTGATGCCATTAAGTGAAATAATGAAAGGATAGAAAAACAGTTTTGAGGAATGATACAAGTTTGAGTTTGAGGTGTTACATTTAAGATACCTGTTTGATAGCCTGAAAAAATTTCTAATAAGAATCTGAATGCCACTGAAATATATTATGATGCATTGGCAGGAAGTTATGCAGAATCGAATTCACTGGAAAATGATGAAACATTACTCAGTCTGAATAGCATTAACTTACATTTTAATTACTCAAAGTGCATAGCATTCTGCACACCTCCCACTCTCACTCATGATATTCGAGAGTCATTCCACTTAGTTGGCTGTGAGACAACTTTTGTGAATTTAGTTAAAGACCTTCCACACACACTCTCAATAGATTTGTAAATTGGTGAATTGCAACATTTGGCATCTTGGTTGGCAAGACTGTCAATCGTATATGAAAGAGTAGCCAATTATCCTTGAAGAGGGGGTTTTCCTAGTATAAGAAAGAAATCATACATCATTCTGATTACTCAGACGAATAAAAGATAAGATGTGTTATTTACATTGGGTCGCTTGTGAGTCTTTATCCCCTGGGTATTGATAGAAAGATGCATTTGTAGGAAGATGTTAGTAGAGTTTACCCAATAAGAATAGCTAAGAGAAGAAAAAAAAGGTCTTTAGATTAAACTCTTGATAACACTTAAAAGGAAAGCTGAGAAAGAAGAGGCAGTGAAAGATACTGACAACTATTGAACATAGGAAGTTCCTAGGGCTGTGCACCTGCATGTTGCTGGCCTGACTCCTTTTACAAGCCTCTACTGCTGTGCACACACCTGCAGCAAGCCCCTACAGCCCCACAAACATATACCAACAGCTAACATCCCTATAGCTGCTAGTGGGCCCAGATTTAACTTTAACTTCTGTCATTGGTCTACATGGCTCCACTCACCTACAGTTAACCTTACCATTCTGCACTTTCAAGGTGCCTGCCTCAATTCCCATTACTGACTTTCACTGGTGAGCACATGCCCATGACTAGCCTCTATAACAACAAAAGTACACATTGACAGCCAGGGACCTTGCAGCTACTTGTGGCACCTGAAGTTAGTCCCAGTTCCTAGTGCTGGCCCTGGCCATCACCACTGCACATGTGTCTGCATCCAGCCTTTGCAAATGGCCCTGCATCCAAACATGTGCATACCACTGGATCCAGCCACCACCATCACCAAGCATAGTTCTTAGCATTTAAATACCTCAACACACCTTGCAGCCACTGTGGACTGCCCACAGCTCTCATCAATGATCATGCAGTTGCTGATGTCATGGGCCACAGCTGCACCAGCTGATGAGACACTATGTTCCCCCTCAATCCAGAGGCACTACATGCCCTCACACTTGGCACCTTCTATCACTAGATCTAGGATCACAGCATGTTCCAGCATGCCTCTGCCTGAAGGTGAAGGTCTTTCTCTACCAAAGTCAGTTTATAAAGCCTAGAAGAGGTGACTGCTTCTTGAAATGCACAGATACCTACAAAGGCTAGAGGCATCATAAAGAATCAGGGAAACAAGACATCACTACAGGAACACAATAAACTTCCAGTAATGGACTCCGAAGATGTGAGAGTCACAAAATGCCTAACAAAGAATTCAAAATAATTATTCAAAAGGTACTCATAGAGCTACAAGAAAACACGGATAAATAATTTAATGAAATAAGGAAGACAATACAAGCATGAAATAAGTTCCACAAAAAGATAGAAAACATAAGAAAGAACCAAACAGAAATTTCTGAGCTAAAGAATACAATGACTGAAATAAAGATTTCAACAGAGAGCTTTAACAACAGCCTAGACCAAGCAGTAGATAGAATTCACTAACTCTAACACAGATCACTTGAAATTATCTAGTCAGAGAACAAATTTTTAAAAAATGGAGAATGAAGAAAGTGTATGGGACTTATGGGACACCATTAAGAGAGGCAATCTATACATTATGAGAGGCTAAGGAGGAGAAAGAGGCAGACAGCTTATTTAAAAAAATAATGTCTGGAGAGATTTGGACATCCAAGTTTATGAAGTTCACAGGTCCACAAATAAATTCAACTGAAGGAGATCTTCTCCAATGTGCATTATATAAAACAGCCAAAAAAGTCAAAGACAAAGAGAGAATTTTGAAAGCAGCAGTAGAAAATAAGCTATCACTTACAAAGGAACCCCATACAACTTAACAGATTTCTTAGCAGAAACCTTACAGGCCAGGTGAGAGTAGGTTGTTATATTCAAAGTGCTAAAAGGAAAAAATTGCTAAACAAGAATATTCTGTCTGGCAAAGTTATCCAGAAATGAGGGGGAGATAAACAAACAAAAGCTGAGGGATTTCATCACCACTACAACTTTCTTACAGGAAATGCTGAAAGGAATTTTTCCAGTTGAAATAAAAGGATACTAATTAGTGTCATGATAACCTATAAAAATATAAAACACAATGGCAAATACAAATATATAGTCAAATTCAGAATACTCTAATACTGTAATATGGCGGTATGTTAATCACTTAACTCTAGTACAAAGGTTGAAGGACAGAAGTACTAAAAATAACTATGGTTACAATAATTTGGTAATAAATATATAATATAAAAAGATGTACATTGTGGCATCAAAAACATAAAATGTTGGGGGGGCAGTAAAAGGGTAGAGTTTTTATATGCAATTGAGGTTAAATTGTTATATCAGCTTAAAATAAATTGTTTTATCTATAAGACGTTTTCTGTAAGCCTCATGTTAACCACAAAGCAAAACCCTGCAGTAGATGTACAAAAGATAGAGCAGGGAATCAAGGCATACCACTGTAGAAAATCAACAATTCACAAAGGCAGGCAAAAAGAGAGGGAGAAACAGCCAGAAAACAATAAAATAACATTAGTGGTAAGCCCTTACCTATCAATCATTACTCTAAATATAAAGGGATTAAATTCTCCATCAAAATGCATACAGTGGCAGAATAGATTAAAAAACAAAACAAACAACAACAAAAAAACAATATCCAACTATATGCTGCCTACAAGAGACTTGTATCAGCTTTAAGGACATACGGGCTCAAAGTGAAGGGATGAGAAAAAATATTTCATGCAAATGGAAACCAAAAGAGAGCAGAGGTACTATACCTATATCAGATAAAATAGATGTTAAGCCAAAAACAATGAGACAGTCATTATGTATAATAAATGGGTCAATTAATCAAGAACTAAGGGTTGCAGAATTACAATATTAATTGAATTTACAGTCCAGCCATGTGAAAATTGGGGCACTGATAGGGAAGAAAGGGGATGCTGAAATTTGGAATGGGGACATTTAATTGGATTAGGAAACTGATAATGGTAAACTCCTGAGTCAAACTCTGAGCCTCTTTGCCAATGGAAGCAGTTTATCCACCTGTATTTGTAGAAACTAACCTTTCTTAATTGAAAACCTTCTAATAATCTCATCTGGGACAATTACTTTGCAAAGGGATGCACATTTTCCTCAAGACTCACCGCAACCACTTCTTACTTCTAGTAGACTCATAACTAAAATCAGATCTTAAAATGTGCCAGCAGGGAAAATGCAAAGTCTGACCAGGAGGTAATATTGTTTTTATAGCAAAAGATTTTCGCTATTTGCCTTATACAGTGGCAGAAACCCAGGGAATATGTGTGAGACAATATTATAAGAGAGTTAAAGAGCACAGAATATAATACTGAGTTAATTATAATTTCTTGATATGGATACACTTATCAGAAAATAAGGATTTAATGTGTTAATATCTACATGTGGAAGTGACACTAACCATTTACTTGGTAAGTTCACTGAAATTTTGACTCCACAGTGGCCTATGTTTAATTGAGATACCAGAAATTCCCTGACATAATGTAAGAAGAAATCCAAAGGCTTAGGTAAGATAGGCATGTTGTAGTAGATTTATCACATATAACCTACATTCCCCCGCGCCCCCACCACCAAGTATCTGTCTAGAGAACTCTGGGGACATCCCTTTACTAAGGCATTGAAAGATACGGTAGAGAGTAGGAGTACTTACATCCTTGAAAAGCTCTATGGTAGCTTTCTTCCATAGACTAGGCATGATAGGATGACCCAAAGTAGCAGAGGCCAAATGCCAGTGGTGGGTACATTTACCATAAAAAGAAGTAGAGATATAGTGGTAATCAGATGCTTTGACCTTTAGTGATCTTTATTATTAAATGATTATGGTGGCCCTAGGAATAAAGTAGATAGTCAGACTACTAAAATGTTGATCATCTACACACAGTATTAATATATGGTGGCCAAAAATATGACTTTAGTCACTATAGTGGAGAGTTCTGACTTCCCACCCAGTTTCCAGACCTAAGCCCCTTAAATGAAAAGAAGGCTAGATTCTCTTAAGGAAGCACTGCCATTAGTATATACTGAAAATCTTCCTCTAAGTCTTCTCCACAGGGACCTGTGGCCATTTCCTAATGACTGTGTGTTAAGGAAAAAGAAATATCTAGATTTTTCTAAACACTGACACTAAAATGCTATTAATTCTTGGGGACCCAAAAAAGACTGCAGTCTTACAGTTTAAGTGGGGGCTTGAGGTAAACAGGTGAGAGTCTTAACTCAAGTTTGAATCACAGTAAGCTGAGTAGGTCCATAGAACCACTCTGGTAATTTCATCAGTTCCTGGATATATAACTAGTTACCTGGTAACTGGCAGAATTTCCATATTGGCTCTCTGATCCTGGAATAAGCACCATTATAATATGAAGGGACAAGTCAAAGTCCTTAAGAACCTCCCTCTCCCACATACACACATACCAGGAGATTAAACAAAAATTATTGCTTTCCTGTAGTGGCTTAATGGGGGATTACAGAGATTAGTGACACCAATAAAGATCTGAAAGAAGCAGGAGTGATGAAACCTATCTCAAGCTAATTTAACTTGCCTGTTTGGCCTATGAAGGACTGGATAATTACAAATGACTGTATTATTACAAATAACTGGAGAATGACTGATTATTACAAATTTAATCAGGTGATACCTCCAATTACAGCTGTTCTTCCATATGTAGTATCTTTACTAGAGCAAAACAACATAGCCCTTGCAACCAAGTATGCAATTATTGACCTAACGAATGTTTATTTCTCCATACAAATTGTCAAGAAACACCAGAAGCAAGTTGCTTTTACTCAGCAGGGCCAACAACATAACTTCACAGTCTTGTCCCAGGGTTCCATCAATTCTCTTGCTCTTCGTCATGGTCCAGAGATACTGAGCATCTTGATCTTCCACTCAACATTGAGTTGGTCTGGTACATTGATGGCATTATGTTGATTGAATCTGGGGACCAAGAAGTGACAAGTGGGAAAAAAGTAAGAGCTATCAGAATCAAGTATAATTTATGCTTGTAAATTTTGAATTGTGAAATTGTTTTAAATTTATCGCTTATTTGTATAAAACAAATTATCATCAATAATGACTACAATAACAATAACAATAATGATCGTTGTTAAACTGTCCCGTTCAAGAATTACATGCAGTCATTTCAATCACAAAACCCTACATAAAAAAGTTACATTTATAGAAATAATCTCAGGTTTTTCATTAAAAATTTGAGAATAATTTGGAAGCTTACATAAATTTAATATTTATCATCTTTTTATCTTATTTTTCTCATTATAATTAATCATATTAAGAAAATATTTTTTTCACCGAGCCACATGTAGTTGCCTCCAAATCCGCTTTAATTTATTCCAGTATGCTGTACAAATATCATTTCTATGGATATCATGATATGAAAAAAGGTTGAGAACCATTGCTTCCAATTTTAGACCAGGATTCTTAACCTTGCCTTCCCCCTCGCCCAATGGATTTCAGTGAAATATGTAATTGTATCTTTCAGAGAGAAGGTTAATAGTTCTCATCAGGTTCTCAAAGCTTAAGAGCCAGTTGATCTCAGAAATTTGAAAAGTTCCTTTATAATTTCACCCCTGAAGAAATGATGATACAAGTTAAGGGTTAAATAAACTCCAAGGGCACAAGTAGGCCTCTATTATCACAGGTGGGAGAAAAAAGGTGCTATAAATGTAACTAGGAGGACTTTTATCTCTGGCTAACTCTCTTGGGAATCCTGCTCTTAGCCTCTTTCTCCTCAAATTCATCTAGCATAGTAAGAAGATTCTAGGATTTTCTCTCTATTTTAAGTAGATACCTCCTCCCTCTGATCACCAGAAGACCAAGTAGGAACCAGAGTGGAGCCCAGAAAGAGGTAGGTATAAATGGGGCAGAGGATATAGATTTCAAATGTTCACATGACATCCAACTCAGTTCACAAAGTAGCTATATATTAGGATCTGCAGTCAAAGCCAGAAAACCAACATCATAAAGCATACATTTGCCCAGAACTTCTCTTCTGTGTTTTTAAAGCACTTTGTACATATCTAGACTTCTATATACGTATCTCCTTTGGAGCCTAGCAGAGGTGGCTGAAGCCACAGTACCACTAAACCTTATTGTAATTTTTTGATGTGGTTTTCCCTCCTAACAAGCTATAATCCCCTAAAAGGTAAATAGATTCTTATATTGTTCTTAAAAGTGTCTAGTATATAATACACACTAAATATTTTCTCAATTAATGGTGAATAAATTAATGAACATGTACCAAAAATTTCTAAATCTTAGTTTCTTTAAAAGGTTATATACCAGGAAGAGATATTCCCCCTGTAAATTAACAAACTAACTTCCTGATACAAACTTAAAGTAAATTTGGGTACCTTATAATCCCAGTTTTGACCAGGATTTCATTACCTCAGATATGCTGAATGAAGGTGTTCTATACTCACCTACAGATGAGACATGTCTTGACCACTAATCTACTTTTATTATTAAAAAAAGGTATGAATCACATCTTTTAGTTCTTTTTATTCCCTTTTTGCTTGATACTATTTTCTCCACATAGGGTATACTCAGCAGAAGCTGACTGAACTTGGAAGAAACTTTAGAGAATAACGATCTTACTCACATACAAGGCTTTACAGTTTATCCTGCACTGTATCATGCATTATCTCATTTGATTGCAAGAATCCTTAGTTAGGGCTCCATTGTAGAGATGAAGAAACTAAAATTCAAGAAGTTTAAATGGACCTCGAGATAATCATGCTAAGCAAAATAAGCCAGACAGAAAAAGTTGAAAATCATATAATATCACTTATATATGGGATATAAACCTAAAAGCAACAAATGAACAGGACAAACTAACAGAGACTCATGGACATGGACTATAGACTAGTGGTTACCAGAGGGTAGGGGTTGGGAGAGGAGGGGGGAGGTAAACAGGATAAAGGGAGTCAAATATAGAGGGGTAGGGGGAAGTTGAAGGGGGTAAAGAGGATCAACTATATGGTAGCTGAAGGAAACTGGACTTTGGGTGGTAATCACACAATAGAATATATAGATGTCAAATTATAATGTACACCTGAAAATTATATAATTGTATTAACCAATGTTATCCCAATAAACTTAATTTTTAAAAAAGATATTCAGTACACACACACACACACACACACACACGAAGTTTAAGCCACTTGCTTAAGGTTTTAGAGCTGGAACTAAAAGCTAGGTCTTCTGATTTCTATAGCTGAGCTCTTTCCTACTGTAAAATAAATGGAATTGTCATCTTCCAAAAGAATTTAAGATTTTATTGCTACAACACTTTGTAGCAATGTAAATACTAAAGTACATCACTAAGACGTATTGATTTGAATACATTTTCTAGAATGATACTTTGGTTTATAAATCACGTTTCATTTATTTGAGTTCATTCAGCTTTCGGCTATGTATATTTCTTGGCTATGCATATACTTCCTGATTGGTCTCCTAAGCTTTGGTTCAAAGTTCTTCTGAACTTTATCTACTCTTTTCTTGTTTACCACGTGGCTATGGGAAAAACACAGTCAAGACTGTTTAACTTGTGAACCATATATCTTTAAATCTGTCTCGCAGGCACTCTTGACCACCACCAGGGGGCAAAAGCCTACAAGCTGGCTTCTCCGTAATACATTTCTACATAGGACTGTACTGTACAGGGACCCTCTCTGTGTCTGATTCTTGATGAAACCTCCTTGCTAATTATTTCAACCACAGGGCCCCAGGGAGAGAACAAAGGCTCAGCACAGAGGGCTCTAGTGGCACTTACTCATACAGAAGCCAGAAAGAGGTCATGACAGCTCTGTCAGTTTAAAAGCAGCAATGAGATCCAAGAGTTTGAGTGACAGAAGGTGGGCTTTAATAATTGCAAACTCCTGAATGTGTATTTTCTACAGCTTTGGTGTGTATGGTAGCATTTACTAGCTTATCCACTCAAATTGAGAAATAGCTTTGTCAGTTCTCTTTCTCAGTGTAATCAATGGTGTTTACATAGTGTGATCTTTTCCCCTTTTTAATCTTGATTTTTCATTACCTTCGTGGCTTATATTCTGCTGACGGTGTCATTTAAAAAATTATTCCTTATTATAAGAATATTTAATCTACATTTCATGCATATCTATGAAGTAATGAAATCTAAAGACAAAGAGAAGAAACCTCAAGAAGCAAATCCTTTCTAAGAGAATTTCTTCCCAGCAGGAAGCAAGTGGGAGGTAAATAGTAGGTTGGACTCTTACAACTCTGTGATCCCAGCTTTCTCGGCCTCCCAAGCTCGCTCACCCTCTCTTCACCTCAGGAATAATGAATGAGTCCTTAGGGGCCAGGGTAATAGAGGAAGCATGAGGCTACCATTAGGCTTCCTAAAGTATAAAATTAAAAATCTTTCTTCCAAAAAGTCTCATCACAAAACATGGACTCTGAGTCTGAAGGGTGGGAAAACTCAGAAGAAGCCTCCGAGAGCCGGGTCAAGGGGGATAAAACTGGTCGCGACCAGAGCGTACTAGCTCAGTTACTCCCACCCACGCTCAGGGAAAGCGTTTGAACCGCTGCGGAGCCCTCTCCCAGAAAACGAGTTTGCGTCAGGTTTTCACCTCGGCTTCTTTTCACTAAGGTTGGTTAAGCTGTGCGCCCCACCTCACAAAATGGTTGTCTCGGAGGAGTGGGCTCTCCAGTGGCCCTAGTCTCGGAAGCCCTCACCTCACCCCACTCCCCAGGCCCCTGCGGGCAAACGGCGCGATTCCTGCGTGGAGGAAACGGGGAGGGGGCGGCGTCCTGAGGCGCACACTCACGGCCAGCTTCCGGCAACTCAAGGGTTACGGCGAGGCGGTGGCGCGCGCCGAGGGGAGAGGCGGTTGCTGACAGGTGGCGCCTGCGCACTGGGAGCGCTCATTGTGCCCCGCAGCTGCCGAACCGCCCGCCAGCCCGCCCGCCCGCCAGCCCGCCAGCCGCCCGTTCGGCGCGTCAGTCTGCGAGAGTCCAGTGGTGGGTGCGGAGCCTGCAGCCGTTCCCGTGGCCTCCTCCTATTCCCCGTTCCCCTCACCTCTACCCCTACACTCCTTTCCCCATTCCGGCTCCGTCACCCTCCCGTCCCCCACACTCAGGACAAGAATGCCCTGCCCGGAACAACCCAGCAGCGCCTAGATGGCTTTGGTCACGGTCCAGCGGTCGCCTACCCCCAGCACCACCTCCAGCCCCTGTGCCTCGGTGAGTCCCTCTTGGCGGCCGCTCCGCTCGCTTCTGTCACTGCGGCTCGGCTTTGCCTCAGCGGGTCCCGCCGAGCGCCAGTGCGCACGCGCCGCGCCGCTTCCCAGGCCTTGGCACTCGGCTGCCGCGAACCCCCCACACTCCCCATCTTAGAGACGAGCTGCCGGACGTTGATTTTTGCCCCCATCACTCTGTGCACCTAGCTCTCACAATCCTCGCCCGAATCTCCCTGTGGCATGCTTGCCTATGGCTTGAGCACTTCCTTTCGGGAATGAGTCATTCTGGCTTTTCTTCCTCCCCCTTCCTTTACCCTCTTCTTCTGCTGCAGGGAGAGGACCATGGGACAACTGCGTTGCCCCTTATACCCACCCACGTCCCCTCACCCACACCCATTTCATGGACCCGTTCAATATTCGCATACTGCACGCCCTTCTTCAGGTTCTCCGTGGTGTGTGTCTTCCCTCTAGTCACTTGCTGTCTTTCTTGTGATCTGTACTGTTCAGGCTTCGTTGGACAGCTGAACGATAGTTACTCCTTGGTTTCTTCCCTCCTCCCCTCCCCCAAAGTGTAGTTGTGATTTCTGCTTCTTGGACCTCTTACCTTTCCTCTACGGGGTCCCGAAGCATCTGGCGCTGCTTGATGACCAGTGCCAATTCATTTACATCTTACAGACATTTATGCCTTACACTCATTGCTCATGATCGTTCTTGTTCTTGGGTTGTATTTGTTTGGCTCGTTAGTTCAGATGCCTATGCCAGTGAAGCATGCTTCCAGCGGGAAAACACCCAGTAACCAGCCTTTTCCTGCAGGGCCCTTCTTTGCCTTTGCTCCTAGCCCCACCCCCACTCCTTTACACTCCATTCTTTTAGGCTTTATTTTAGAAACTATTTATTTTTCAAAATAAAATATTGCACCAGAAGGGCGGAATGGGATCTTTAAAAAAATCCAGATGTTTTAGAAATAAACCGAATGAAAATATGGGCAATTGGAAAAACCACTTTAACTTTCTATAGAATTGTAATTTTTAAAACAGTGTTGGTGGATTTTAGTAGTTTCAAGTTGCAAAAAGGTATTCAATAAACACTGTCACTTTACATTGTAAAAAATTGAGTTACTCTTAATATTCATGTTAACTGAGGTGTGAGCTTTGATATCTTGAAAATATACTGGCTCGTAATTTCAACAGTTTCCTGAATTTCAAAATTTTGTTGTGTACAGTGGTGGTTTCTTCTTTTTGTTTTCTGAGCTTTCTTTTGCATTTTGACCAAATTGACAAATATATCCTAAGTGATTATATTTCAAAGGTTAACTTACCTTGTGTTGTTCCACAGAGCAGAACTAGAGTCTTTGAGTAGAATTTCAGTGAGGCCCAGTTATTATAAGGAAGAATTTTGTAGCAATTGCAAAATAGTCCCCATTGCTGAAATTATTCAAGCAAAGGCTGGAGGACCTTTTGCCTAGGAGGCGATAGAAAGTGTTCCTGTAATGGGGGACTTCTAAAGCTCTTTCCAACTCTTTAGATTCTGTGATTTGAGAATAATTGCACTTCAAAGCTGGGAAACATTTTAAGGTCCTCTAAAGACAAGTATCATAAGGATAGAAATTTAATACACAGTACTTTATTTTTATATGTAGTACTTTATGTTAGTTTTTGGAGAGTCATTAACATACCATTAGACCATCTAATTCACTCCATTAGTAAACTCTTTGAGGGTAGTGGTTACCAGGCATGATTTTGGCTGAGAATGCAACTGAAGGTTAGGGTCATGCAAATAAACTAGAAACCAGAATTATAGTTACATAATTTTCCCTGGGCATTATTGAAAACAGTTTATGCTATAATAATATATGTACATAAAGTTATCATACTGATTTTCTTGAGGTGAATGATTAGTATACAGTAAGACCATATTTACTTAATATGACTTAATTAGCCAAACTTGGTCTTGAGGTATGTTAATAGTCCCTTTTGACATAAGTAATTAAATTGTTCATGTGGTAAGCTCAGTTGTTGAGCTAAAAGACTGATATTTCTACATCTACTTGTTATCCTAGCCTGGTTATTTCAGTTGTTTTTATGTGGCCCAGGGTGCAAAGGAATCCTGGGATTGGTGTATGTGTGAAACAGTCAACATTGTTAGCATGACTGATGAGCCAGTTACCTTTCCCTTTAAAGTGTCTTCCTATTTCACTTCATCCAGAGCTGCGTTCAACTGAGTTATCTCCTGATCCTTGTGTTCCGGTATTTGGCTGCTGTCTGACTTGCATATATTTGCTGTTACATCTTTTGCTGTATGAATAGGTTGAGTTGTTTGTTTTAAAAGAAAGAGCAAAAGAGTCTAGAGAACCACGAGAGGAGAGATTTAATTTTGTGAGGCTGGAAATTTAGATTTTTTTAAATTAATTATTTTAAGCATTTTATTATATTTTTTACTATGGGAAGTGGAACATTTTAATACTGTCAGTTCTTCAGTTTTTTATTAAGGATTAAACAGACCTATTGACCATCTATTAGGTGTGAATGACTATTATAGACACTAAGATGTATAAGAGATATACTCTGTTTATCAGGATCATGTAATCTTGGGAGGGAGGAGGAGAGGATAGGAGGGAGAACAAACATGAGGGGTGAGGGTAGAAAAGGAGAGTGGGGGGAATGATACTATATGTACATGAACAATCAGTTTGTAATGGTCACAACTATTGCCTGAATTCAGACTAAGATAAAGTCATCAATGGCAAAAGTAATAATAACAATCTCTAACATATCTTGGGTCTTCCTCTATGCCAGGCATCATGCTAAGTACTTTACATGGATTAATTCATTTACTACTCACAATATGCCCAAGGGAAGTTGCTATTATCCCCATCTTACAGATGAAGAAACTGAGGCAAAGAGCTATTATGAATGTGCCCAGCGACACTTAGCTGTTGAAGCTGTAATTCATACCCAGATGTGTCTAATTTAGAATCTGCCATCTTTTTCCTTTGTGGTAGTCGAGGAGAAGTATACATAGTAGGTGGCTCTTGAACTAGGCCTTGAAGGATAGGTTGAATTTCTATAGATTGAGATGGAAACTGGGAAGTAGAGAGTATTCCAGATGGAGAGAAGCTGTATACACCAAGACTTAGAAGCAGAAAAGTACAAGGCATATCTTAAAGACAAGTAGACCAGTTTGATGAAGGATTTGTTTGGAAAGAGAAGTAAGAAATAAAGGTGAGGAGGCAGCTAGGGCTATACAGGGACTGCTAAACTTAGGAGTTTGAACTTGATAGAGAAGATAATGGAAAGTCCTCAAAGGTTTTTGAGCAGATATGATCACAATGATGTTTCAAGAAAATTGATCTAGCAGCTGTGGGCCAGAGGGATTTGAGAGGGAGAGAGCAGCCATGAATGGAGCCAGTTAGAGGTTGTTACAGTCGCCCAGGTGTGAAATAATCAAGGCTTGACCTGGGAATGTGAAGTGAAAATAGGAAAAAAGGACAGATGTGAGGGATTATGGAGAAGACACAAAGGACCTAGGGACTGATTAGGTATAGGGGAGGAAGAGTCAGAGATGCCAACTTTTGGAACGTATTGTTCTTCCTACATAAAGCTGTTTCCTAATTAATTGGGGGACAATTTTAAGAATTATCTCTTTTCCTCTATTCTTTCTGGTGTGAATTTTCTGAATGGAGACCTATGTTAATCTTTCTGGTGTGAATTTTCTGAATGGAGACCTATGTCATATAGACACAGTGAACTACCACAAAAATCTTTTGCTTTTGTGTAGTGCTTTATACTTTTTAGAGTATTTTAGTGATCATGATCTAGAGCATTCTAGAGCAGCCTCTAAGTTATGCAAGACAGGTACCAAAGTTAAAGGACTTACTAAAGGTTACAAAACAGGTTGGTGTAAAAACCTGAACTAGAACTGAGGTCTTTGGCTCCTGGTCCACATCTCTTTCCATGGTGTGATAAGAGAAACAGCATATAAATTTCTAATCCTGAGAACTTGACTGCCAGCCTAGTAAAGGAACCAAGACTTTAGATATAATCAAGAACTTTCTCTTTGAAGTTCATTTATATTTCTACAGAACAGAATATCCAAGTCTGTGCAAATCATTTTTAGGTGATACCGTATTTGAAGCCTATTATCTCTTAGTTTACACAGATTTCTTCTAAACTTGGATATTTAGTTTCTTTACTCTTAGAAGATTATTACCAACAGCAAAATTGGAATGGAACATAGCAGGTGCAGCTAAAGGCAGGTACCCTTATAGCTCTGGAAAATGATAGCTGATGATTTTACAGAAAGGGAAGAGGAAGAAGGCTTGTAAATAGTTGGCCTAAAGAAAAAATTTAGCAGTTATAGACTGTATAAGGACAGATACCCACGTAAAACCCAGTACTCCCTCAGAACTACTATTATATGGTCATAATGATAACCCGGAATTATCGTAAGAAGGCTTAATCTTGTTTTGTCTTGATTAAAACAGTCAAGCTTGAGTGAAGTATATTATTAGATAGATGTTCATCCAAGCTTCACCAGTTTTGATGTTTAAGATGCACGTTTTAATTAATTGGAAAAATTATTTACATATATGTCTTATTTCCTGATAATGATGGATAAATAAGATGTTATTGAGTTATATATATTCAAATATGACCACACCTCTCTCCCTTGGCAGAAAAAATAAACGCATAGCAAATATGAAATTGATTTATATGAAGTATAAATACGCAAAAGTGATGCTTTTTAATTTTTTAAGACAGCTCTGGAAACTTTCTTAAACTGTAGAGTTAATACATGGCCATTGTAGGAAATTTGGAAAATACAGAGAAGCACAAAAAAGATAATAAAAGATATATGCCATATAGCTGTGTGGGTATTTTACATAGCTGAAATGCTGATGTATATATAATTTTACATTTTTAAGTGTGATATATATCATAGATGTATTGCCATATCACTTAAATGGCTGCATTGAGTAAGTTATATTATAACTCATTCTGATCATTCCATTATTGGTGAACATCTAGGTGTTTTCCAACTTTTTTTTTTTTTTTGCCATTATAAATTACATTGCAGTGAACATCATTGGGAATAAATATTCAACTGCATTTTGGAACATTTATTAAGAAACATTTATTTCAACAAATAAAATTACTGTATTACAGTGTACAAACAATTTTAAAACTCCTATTACATATTTATACTTTCTAGAAAGGCTGTTCCAATTAACATTTATTTCAGTCAGCATAGTGTAAGAATGCTTGTTTCTCCTAGCCTTAATAACACTGTATATTCTCGTTTCATATTTAATCATTAGTAATTTTCGAGGATAAAGATAGTTGATTTGATATGTATTTTATTATTAGGTCAAGTATTTTTCAGATGTTAGGCATTTCTATTAATTTTTTTAAAAGATAGTTTCATTGAGATATAGTCTACCAACCTTAAAATAAATGTTTTCATAAGTGTACAGTTCAGTGATTTTTTGAAAACTTAGTTGTGCAACCTTTTCTACAATCCTGTATTTCCATTTTATGAGCTATTTATTTATTCTTTTTAATCTGTGTACCCTCTTGATATATTATGAATATTAACCCTTTATTTATTAAAACTATTTGCTTTTTAATTGTATTGCCTTTAAAACAGAGTTTACACTCTAGAGTTTCGCTAGCAAGACTTTTAATGAGCCAGCCTTGCTTATCTCTTTAGCTTTTTCTCTTCCCAAGTCCCTGCCTTGCACATTGCTCGGTCAAGCTGACATGTCATGCTCCCTTTTATCTCTAGGCTTTGCACATGCTGTTTCCTTTACCTGGAACAATTTTCCTTCATCTCTTTACCTAACTAATGCCCTACTCATCCTTCAGGTCCCAGCTTAAATGTTACTTCTTCTGGGAAGCTTCCCTGACTCCACTCCCAGACTATGGTAGGTGCTCCTTTTATGCGCACCATAGTACCCTTACTTACCCATCATGGCTCTTTACTCTTTATTGTACTTGATTGTTTGACTGCTAACTAACCTTTAAGCCAGGGTCCATTTGCACATATTTTTGTAACACCAGGTTAAAAAATATTGGACGCATAGATCAATGGATAGCTCGATAGATATAGTCATATTTAGCAATCTTTTCCATTTTGAGTTCTTCCATTGTTTATAAACATTGTTCTGTTTCCAGAAGCCCGAAGAATATGACCACCTTTAAGACTTTTGATACATATTGCTAAATTGTCCTCCAGAAAGGTTAAATCAATCTTTGACAAACTGTGTTTAAAAATACCTGCTTCACTGTATCCTCATCCATTTTCTTTATCATAAGAGCTATTTATTGAACAGCTAGTACTGTGTACCAGATGCTATGCTGAGTACCCTATATTCATTATGCTATTTTATTTTTACATCAGCACTGTGTTGTAGGTATTATTATCTCTGTTTCACAAGAAAATCGAGTCTCAGAGAAGCAAAATGAATTGCCCAAGATTATAGATCTGGTATCTGACCCCAGAACCTTTCCTCTTAACCACTAGTATTTTATTGCTGGTTTAATTTACGTGTTTTTTTTTTTTTAATCAGAAGTTAAACATTTTTTCCAAACATTTACTATGTTTTATAGTCCCTATTTTGTAAATCATTGATGTGATTAGCTCAGCTTTCTCCATGGATAGTTATCTTTTCCATGTTGATTTGTAAATATTCTTTATATACTAAGAATATTAACCTTTTTCTGTTATATTGCACATTTTGTCTCGGTTTTTCATTTGCCATTTTGTTTTGTTTTATTCATTTTTATGTACAGATATTTTGAAAAATTTTAATGCCATCATTCCCAAGTCTTTTTGTGTTTTTTCTCCCATTGTTTTTCTACTTAGTTCAAATTTCCTTCAATAGAGAAATATTTGTCTGTATTTCCTTAAGTTGTTTTATAGTTTATTTTATATTTAATTTTAATAATCTGAAATTAATTTTACTATATGCCGTGAGGTAAATAT
This sequence comes from Pteropus alecto, assembly GCF_000325575.1. Taxonomy (NCBI): domain Eukaryota; kingdom Metazoa; phylum Chordata; class Mammalia; order Chiroptera; family Pteropodidae; genus Pteropus; species Pteropus alecto. The sequence goes on along the minus strand of NW_006443570.1, from coordinate 20,727,140 downwards.
TAAAAAATTTTTTTCAAATAGTTAACTTATCCCAGTTTATTTGATGAAATAGTCACTCCTCTTTTTTAATGGTCTATAATTCCACTTCTGGGAAATACTAAATTGGGATATAAGCTAGATTGTGTTCTGTCGAAGTTCCACTGCCAGTCCCACTGGAGTTTAGTTAGTTTAGCAGTATTACTTAGTATTCATTAACTTGTATGGACAAAAAATAAATTTAAACTAGCTTAGATTTAAAATTTGACTCAAGTGCCTGGGAAGTCTGTAGAAAGAGCAAGCCTTTGGTACTCAAAAGATATCTTCAGGTCTCTCATCCTTTCTATCCGGCTTTAAGTGAGATGGAGCAGATTCTAGATTATGCCTATTCTGAAAAAGGTACTATGCAGATACTGCACTGCCTTCCTATATAGCACCATTAAATATTCCTGGTTCTAGCAGCTTTACTGTTTTTCCGTTAAATGCCTGCTGTCATGTTGGCTACACAGTGCCTGGCCCATTGTGGGCATTCACATGTCTATGTTTTTCATTTATTTGTTCATTCATTCAAAAAACCTAGCTATAGTAGGTAAACAATTTCCAATAAAAAAGTGTAATTATTAATAAGACCTTTTACCTAATTTGAAATATGCCAGAGGCCAGTGTACATGGGAGAGACCAAAGGAATCTTGTTAATAAACAAGTATTTAATGAGTGCTATTTTGTGTAGGTAATCTCATCCATTTTCTTCCTCTGGTTCTCAGCACAGTTTTTTTCAGATACTTTTATAAACTGTCCTGCATTTTCTTGCCCAGCCACGTATCACCAATGCTGTTCACAGTGCCTCTCAGTTTCCTGTTTGTCAAGATAAAGTCTGGTGAGGTGATCTTGGCTCTGAAATATAGTGAAATGTCCCATGGTTCCCTAGATTTCCTGAAAGAGGGGAAATATTTTGCTTACGGAGTGGGACAGGATCTGCTTAGAAATAAATGGGAAGAAGTAGTATACTCTGTTCCAGCCTAGGTTTCATGGAACTGTGTGATTCAATTTTTTTAAAAAAATATAATTTAATACCTTTTTGTATCCTGTGCTATACTTGATTCTGAAGATATCTATTTATTTCACTTATTCATACCAAGACTGGGGATCCAGCAGCCAGGTAGTCAGTCCCTGGGCTCGGGAAGCTTACTTAGAGTATAAGTGGAAAAACTGGTATTAAATAAGTAATTAGAATACATTATAGTAATCACAAATTATGTAAGCCTTTAGGAAGAGAGAGAAGGCTAGAGTAAAGACTCTTAGTTAAGCCTTAAAGAGTGAGTGGGAGTTGGTCAGCAAACAGGGTTAGAGATGAGTAGCATGAATTTAAGGCACAGTGCTAGAAACAATATATGCTGGGAACCACAAACAGTACAGTACTGATGCTGTGTAAAATGCAGAAACTGATGCTGGAGAAGTAAAGATAATTTGTTCTGAATTGTAACATCTGTGACCTTACTCTTTTTAATCTTTAATAAAGTAGCACATATGTTCTCTTGGCTTTCCTTTAAAGTGAATTTATTAAAATTTGTGATGATGGGCAAGAAACCTTAAGATATAACTGTCCTAATAGGTACCACGTTTCAAGTGTTTGCTGTACTGTAGATATTGGGTTTAGCACTAAATAGGCATCACAACAACCATTCGAAAGAGTTCTATTATCATTCCCATTTTCTGAATGAAGAAACTGATTTTCAGAGAGAGGTGTAGATTTCCCCCCAGCTAGGATTGGCAGAGCTGGAATTTAAACTGATTGTCACATAATCAGAGACTCAATTACTTTCTGGGTTTTAGAATTAGTCTCTTTGTCTAGGTGTTGTTTGATTTCTTCCGTTTTTGTTTTGTTTTGTTTTGTTTTGTTTTTACCATTTTGCTTCATGATTACCCTATTTTAGTTTGAAATCACTGCAGTTTGAGTCATTTTTCTGCTTATGCCTTGATAAACTCTGTTCAACAGAAGTTTGTTGGGAGCCTTCTCAAGCACTATTGGATTATGTAAGGCATTAATCTTGCCTTAGAATTTACAAGTCTAGTGGGGGAAGGCAGCTATAAACTAAGCAGGTAATAATAATGATAAAAAAAAACCTAGAATGGTGAATGCAATAGGAGAGGCACAAACCAAGTGTGTATATTGAAAGAAGATATCTCTTCTGGAGGGGATAATGGACAGGGAATGTAGAACAGACTGGAAAAGATGGAGCAGCAAAAGATCTTTGCAGCTAAGAAATTGAAAGATATGTTATTTACTTCTAAATATTGATACCTTTCAGTTTCATTTACAATTAGAAGCCAGTTTTATCTGCAGCATGATTATTGTAAAATATTCTTGTCTAAGTTATGGTAGCCAGAGACCAAAGCTTCTGTCTTTGGAAAATATGTATTTGTAGGTATTACCTTGCCCTTCACCTGTTTTTCCTCTCCCACTTCCATTCCTTTCCTTATCTAAACTTAAAAAACAAAAACAGAAAACACCACAAAAATCCAACAACTTCTTTTTTACAGATTCAGACAGATGGGGAATATATGAAATTGTTTACTGAAGTTTAAGAAATGTCTGTGCAACTTGCTCATTGGAGCAATGATTCTCTGCTTGTTGCTTCAGACACTTTTGTAGAAATAGCAACAATTTGAGAGAGCCCCTTCTTAACAATTAACAATATTTAGCATGTCTCAGACAAGAATTAAACCATATGTTAGCTTCTCATAACATATTATCTTAATCTATTAAGGAAGCTTATTGATTCTTTGGGGTTTGAGAAAGCAACTGTGGTTTAGAATAAAAATAGTATCTGGCAATGATTCTAATATAGTCCACATGAGGGTGGGGGAAGCCCTAAAAGTATTTTCTCATTTCTTTCTTCTTTAGTCTTTCAAAAATACCTATAGCAACATGAAGCAGTCCAGCATAGTGGTTAAGAGTGTAGGACCTGGAAACTGCCTGAATCTGAATCCTGGCTTTACAGTTTACTAGATTTAGACAAGTCACTTAACTGCATTATGCTTCAGTTTGCCCATCTGTAAAATAGAGGTAATAAATACTACTGCTTTCACAGAAGTAAGCATTAAATGAGAAAACGACTTAGCACCATGCCTGGTACCAAATAAGCATGCACTCATGAAGTATTAGTCATTTTTATAATGATGGTGATTTGGGGTTGCTATTTGGTTATTAAGCAATTTTTCATTATAATACAAATTTGATGGGGAAGATATTTGCTTTATGCCAGTTTAATTCGAATGAATAGCCTATTTCAGGGATTTATCTTTATTATTATTATTTTAGATTTCTTTACTCAATAATAGCTTCATTTTTTAAAATTAGAGGATCTTTGTTCTGGTTGCTAATCTCCACGGCAAAGTATATTGTGTATAATTTTGTAATGACCCTGGAGCACCATACAGAATGACTAATGCAACAGTAATCTTTAAAAATCTCCTTCCCTTGAGAATTTATCAATTTACTAGGCCATGTTTAGCAGAATATTAATCTATTGGATGTTTTGCTATGTGGTAGGACAGATCATTGCAAGTGGGCACCTTAGTCTGTATAGTCAAATCAGACCAAATGTGTTGATGTTTTTAATGACCAAGGCTATAAATCATGTAGCCAAATAGAATAGAAATTGACAGATATTTTTTAAATATAAAGAATCTGAGGACACTGAGTGTATTCATGGGTTTAAATATATCTTTGTACAAAGAAACAATAGGTTAAGAAGAATCATTTGTCTAATCCAGCTATACCAAGCAGTTGCAGTTGGAATCGAATGCAGTTTTTAGAAGATGAATTTCCAAAGCAACTGAATGAATTCTCATATAACAGGAGGTCTTTGTTTCAGACTTTGGTTGCATTTTGGTTTGCATTACAGTTTTTACTATTGAATGCTGTCAGAAAATAGAGACAACCTATGTCTTCCTAGAGAGAGTGCTGAAAAAAATTACACTAAGCTTTCAGTGAGCACAATATTTTGATTCATCTTCTTGATCTAATACAAGGTGCAACTTTCTCTGAGCATTTTTATGTTGGTTCCGTGGTTTTCAATTAAACTTCAAAGGAAACTGCACCGACTATAAAGGAAGTCTGGTTAGGCAAGGTGTGGCTGAAAAATCTAGCAGTTCCTCCACTTGCCTACAAAACATTCTTGCGGGATATAGAATCTCGAAAATTAAATTTAGGGCTTTTAATAGAACAAAAATCTTAGGAAATTTCTACTTAAGCACCATGTTGTAGGATTTTAATCTATAAGATTAAAAAAATTAAGAGAATTTTATTAAACCCGTGATGAAAAATCTTCTTACGTTCTTGAAATTGTCTTATAGAAGACTGTATACTTGTGGTGCAAAATGAAAATCTTTAAAGGCACAAGGATGATTTGGACCTCTTTGTTGCATGAGATTTGTTCAGAATGCCAGTCTGCTGAAAGTTAGAAATAGAGATGTTGCACACCAATTTGCCTTTGGTTTGTTTCTAGCTATCCTTTCAGATGATTCAAGGCACCTAGGGGAAGACTGTTTTAGCAGGTCCTGAGCTTATGCTTTCTTTTTTTTCACAGATTTTTTTTTCACTTTATTGAATTGCATTCATTTGCAAACATTTATAAATGTCCCTATTGTGCATAAAACTTTAGATCGCTTAAACTACTAGTAAAATCTATATTTTTTAACCCATTTCCTGTTTGCCCCGAGAATATTCACTAGCAGTGCAGGCGGCTGCAGCATTTATGCTGAGATTACTCACAGATTACAGTCCTAACCTTATCCCCAAAGTTTGCCACGAAATATCTTCCTTTTATTATTATTTTCTCATCACCCTAGTTTATTGATAGTCTTTGGAGACAAATGACATCATTCTATTTATAGCATTCTGTTTTTACTGGTGATATTTCTATTTACAAAATATAGTAATTCTTGATCACTGATAATGTCAAATCCTAGAAAATGTAGCATTCTTACACGCGATGTTAAGTGCTGACAGCGTGCTGCACTTTTTTTTTCTAAATGGGGAAAGGGTTCTTTGGGTGGTAAACACACAATAGAATATACAGATGGCAAATGGTAATGTACACCTGAAAATTATATAATTGTATTAAATAATGTTACCCCAACTTAATTAAAAAAAATAAGAAAAATAAATGGGGAAAGGGTTAAAAAAGTTGCCTTATCTTGAACATGTGATTTAGAAAATTGGATGATTGAGGTTCTGTATTTTATCCTTTCTTTATTCTGCTGATATACTGAAATCTCCCATTTGATTTCATATTTTTTTATTCTATATTTTACTTGTGGCTCACATTTCTAAAATTACCATAATAGCGATTCTCTAAACAGAAATAACTTTTTTGCAATAGTTGTGTGGCCTCTACAAGTGAAACTTTATAGTGTAGAATTTGATCATATATGGTCCTAAATTCAAAATTAAGAAAAAAATTATGGAAATGGACAGTTACTTTTAAAAAATATTTGAATACACAAAATGTTATTTGAAAACGTGTGAGCCCATAGTTGAAAAAATGCTTTATAAGATAGTTATTTCTTAACCGCTCCCTAAAATTAGAAAATTCTCTTTCCTCATTTTACTTTTTGTCTACTTCACTTGATTTACTACTGACTTTCCAAAATACCATTTTGGAAGTTGAAAGCAGAATTTCATTAAGATCTATAGGCACTATGACAGTGATATTGAAGTAATGAAATTTTAAAAATCTCCCTAAACCTTTCTTAATTATATTCTTCTGGGGAAAAAAAAGTATTTTTATACTGGCCCTTCGTATACTTTTCTTCCCTGCCAAATCCAGACCCACAAGGGCAGTCTCCCTCTCTGGCTAATTTAGAATGATTTTCTGTGTTAAGTACTTGTTTTCAAGGAAGTAAGCTGCATTAAAGTAAGGAGGTTAAATTGGCCTTAGGTTCTGGATCCAGATTTTGGAGTTAAAATCCCAGCTCTCCCAGTGACTAGGTGTAGACTTTAGACAAATCACCTTTCTAAGCTTCAGTTTCCTTATCTTACAGGATTATTGTTGGCTTTCATGAAATAACTAATGAATGCTTAGCACAGTGTCTAGAACTACGGTATAGTGAGTGTTCAGTAATTGCTAGTGATTTCTAATGTTAAGCAGATTTAATTCTTTGCTTCTTGCACAGTATTACATATAGTACTTAATTTTAAAAGATTATGATAGCTTGGCTTCCAAAGCATATTTATTATAGGTCATATATTTGAATCTTTACTGAATTGTGTCAAGTATGTATTACTCTCAGATGCATTACTTTATGAGAAGTTGTATACCCTGTATTGAAATTGGCACAGCCATCTTTGAATGGTAATGGAGTAATGTATAATGAAGTGTATTTGAAGATAGCGAAAACTGTAGTTGGTTTTATATACAGCTCCCATTAAAGTTATTAAAATTCTTTTTAGATAAACATGCAGTGAAATTTTGCACTGAGCCTATGAGTTCAAAATTAATGCTCAATGAGCATAAATGAGCGATATTTTAAAAATTCAGTCCTTCGTCTTTACTATTTGTCCAAAGAATTGACAAGAAGTAGTCTTTGGCAGTTGAGATCTGTGTCATTTCTTGAAACTGCTTCTAGTGAAAATCTACGTTATTAGCTATCCTAAATGACAGCCTTTTTGAAATGTCGCACCACAGTATCCTTCATCTGTGGTGTCTGAAGTTTTTGTGAAATTCCGGCTTAATTGCTTTGACTATTAGAACCCTAAACCTTTTACCAGTAATATGCAGTAGTGGTACAGGCTTACCTTGCTGCTAAGACTACCGAATCACAACCCTAGTTTCTTTTCTGGGTAATTTTGAATACAGAGAATTTTATGTTTCTTTGCTACTTCTATGTAAGAAATTCAGGAGGTTTCTTGGACCTTTAATTATTATTGAAATCTTGGGATTTATTTGTAAATATTGCTTCTTTGGGTTTCACAGAATTTCAGAACTCAAAAGTTCACTATTCTAACTCCTCATTTTAGTGTTACGTAGTTTCCAAAGTTTGGCTTCAGAGATAAAGGTCAGAATTAACTCATCAGGAGAGTTTTTGCTACAATGAGAACCCTATACTACATCTTTAGTAGGAATCGATTGGAGGTTTTCTAGGTTGCAAGGCATTCAAGTGGACTCGTGAGTTCTAGGCTAGACTTACATTGAAGTATAATATAGAAAGTCACACTTTTAAATGTGGCCATGGGATCAGGCAGATGACTGAAATTAGTGAAGCTGGCCCAATGGGACCTGTGGTAAGTTGGAGACTATGAATGAACTCTATCATCAGGGGTTGCCAGTTATGACAAAGTGAAAGTAGACTCAATGTCAGAAAAGTCTTCTATTTCAAGAAACACTAGTGGTGCAGGTTAAGTGAAATCTCCTGATTTTTAAATGTTGGCAAATGAATGTCTGGTAATGATTTTAACTATGAGTAACAAAAGACCAAGTTTAAACCATAAGAATATTTTTGGTTTATCTCTCAGAAAATCTAAAGATATATAGTCCAGGACTAACTCAGCAGTTTAACAATGCCATAAGGATCCAAGTTCTTTATATCTTTATGTTCTGCCATTAATAGTGTATTGGATTCCCATTTTTGTGCTTGTCTCCACATAAAATATGTCTGTTGTAGCTGCAGGCAGTACATCTATGTTTGATGCAAGAAGGGGTAAAAGGTGCAGTGCCAGCAGTTAGCTGTGCCTTTAATTGGAAAGCAAAAGTTTTCCTGGAAACCAGCCCCACATTCCTAGCAGACTTCTCTTTAAGTCTCTGGCCAGAACTAGGTTACATGGTTACCTCTAAGTGCAAGAGAGCCTGGGAAAGCAAGTATATGACTTTGCATCTTATTCATTGAGTTGCAGCAAGGGAGAAGGATGTTTGGAATGGCTGTTGTCAAACGTTGTCTGTCATAACAACTAATGACAATTTAAAGAAATGTATCTTGAAGGCTAAACAGAACATGTTTGTGGCCCAGGTTTACCTTGTGGGCCACCAGTTTGTGAGCACTATATATCAGTGATTTTCTCCCCAATTTTTATACTCTTATTACTCATTCCTGGCTTTTATCAGTTAGTTATTTTATTAGGTTTCCGGGGGTAACTTAGTGGAAAAGAGACATCTTTTTATAATGTAGAAGGAGTGTTGAACTTCAAATTAAAAAACTTGAGTTTAAGTCCTGGTATAAAGACTTGCTAGCAGTGTATAATATTGGACAAGTATGCTTAGTCTTTCCAAGTTTCTCATTCTTCATCTGGAAAATGAGCATATAATATAGCAATATAGCATAGTGGTTAAGTGCAGAGGCTTTGGAATCAGAAAGACCTAAGTTGAAATCCTATCTCTGCCAAACTAGTTGCATAATTTCTATACATGCTAATTCTTCTGTAAAATGGAGTTAATAGTTGTACCTACCTCACAGAGTCTTTATGAGGACCAAATGAGATACAGTGAAGTCTCATCTTAGCAGGGTTCTAAAGTTAGCATGTATGGCAAAAATCAAATTAAAGCCAAAATTATCTTTGAAAAAAAATCTCTTCAGTCACCCATAAAGAACAATGTTCATGGTTTTGGATATACAAATCTGTGACTGTCTGAGGAGACACAGTTTCTCCCATCTCATGCTTATTTTGTTACATGTACTTGTTGCATCTAATGGCAGGTAAAATCATGTGCACTATAACATAACTTATGTTTTCATTCATCTTTATTGTCTTCTGTGCACATATAATCAAATTAGCATAAATTAGATGCAACTCCAGAGTTATTATTTGTGAGAAGCCTAGCATAGAACCTGGCCTTCAAAAATAGTAGCTGTCATTACTGTAGGTGTAGGATATGATGTTTGAGGATTAAAAAATTGAGATTGTCCAGTGCTCAGCTTGGCTCCTGATGTGCAACAAAGATCAATGATGATATTTTTCCCCCTGCCACACCAACTAAAATTTATAATAGTTGTGTGTGGCCAAGGGAATACTGTCCCTATTTTAGGGATTTGGATGAGATTATCAGTTGTACTTCAAGGGAAAACTCATGTAACTACCTCAAAATTTATAAGCCACAATTAACATGATCCCTCAAAATAATATGCTAATTTTATTTTTTGTTGTTTAAATTGTGAAGTATATCATTAACACAGAAGAATATTTTGATTTTTAAATGACAAAAAGTTTTGCTTCCTTTCAAATTTATGATGTAAACGTTTTCAAAGGGCAAAGTGATATTAAGTGAAATGCAAGGTGTCAGAAAGCCCCAATGACAAAATTCATCTGGCAGTCATTCTTCAAGGATGTTAACCATTTTCAGCTAAAGCTACACTGAGCAGTTACAGGTGATCTGTTTTGCAGTGTTGACACATATGTCTAACAAGAGCTTATACCACTGACAAAAAGTACTTATGACAAATACAACAATATGATAATCCATGTACACTAAACTCTCTGAATAACATTATTTGTAGCTTAAAATACTTTGAGACTTCAGTTGCTTGGGTCAAATTGTGGTGCTCAAATATAATGAATCATAGAGTGAGGCATAAATAATAGCTAAAGAAATTGTGATATAGGAAGACAAATAGTGCCCCCCTTTTCTTAGAGGAAGTATTTATTTTTCATATTACATTGGACAGGAGTGCAGCCTCTGAATGTTTCCTTGAGGATCCAAAATTTAAAAGGATAACAGTGATGGACAGTGAAACTCTAAGAGCAATAATATGCTTTTGTTCAAGTGCTGTCTTGTGTTTTCCACTAAAAGTAAAGTTGTCTCGACTTGTACCTTATCACTTGTTGCTTGGTATAGGATTGTCTTGTTTTTAAACAAGGAGGAAAATCTTGTTTTAAGGTGACTCATAGTGACGTAGTATGTTAGTAACGGGGTGGTGTTTCTTTGCTCATTATGAGCACTGGTAATAACAGAGTTACTGGCAGTTTTCCCATAGAAATTAACTCATCTTGGGAATTCTTAGGAATCTGTGTTTACGGGTACCTGGTTCCATAGTAAGAATGGTTAACTATCACTGCTGTGTGACCATGGGAATTTAAGGCGTGGCATTTATCATATATAAGTTATAATTAGCTTATACTTTTAAGACTTTAAGTATCTAGCAGTCTCTCTTATCTGTGATTATTTTTCTCCTACTGTACCTTTGAGACTCGTTCATTTATGATTGGATGATTTATCCATTTTAATTAAATTTAGCTATTGAATCCTTTTTTTTTTTTTTTAATCTTACTGTGGTTATGGAACTAGGTCTAATGATAACTTGGTTTTGATATTGTTGTAACTGTACAGATATTGCCATGATACCTAGAAATACTGTTTGCTAGTAGAAGGAGGACAGGTATGGATAACTGGAAAGATACATAAACATATATTCTCTTAATTACAGAGATTTATAATTTTATGTAAGCAAAGTTTTATCAAAACTTAAACTCAAGCCATTTTTACAGTAAGGAAGAGTAGTTTAATGATACATCTAAAGCTAAGAGAAATTTTGAGAAACTCTTAAGAAAAACTTAAGGAAAAGATTAAAACATGACTTAGTGTTTGGCAGGGTTGATACATTTTGACTGATTGATTGACAGTCTTATCTTGGAGAGAATTAGGAAGTTTTTGAAAGTAAGAAAACATTTAAGTCCAGATGTTGATGAAAAGTAGCCTATTTGGCTCTAGATCTTAGTTTCTTCTTTATTTGGAAAATTTCAGTTAATAAGTTCCAGGATACAGTATAATAAGACTAGTTCTTCGAACAAACATTATAGAGCTTATATATTTGAAAGACTGTTGGCTAGTTCCTAAGGATCATAGACAATGTTCTTGTACAAATGATGTAACATTAGCTTAATATCTTTGGAGCTCCTTTTTGTCACTGCCTTCAATTTTAAATATCTCCAAGGGCAGCAAATCTTCCTTTGAAGGTAAATTTGATGAATATTAATTAAACAAACCAAAATATCTTGAGTGTTCTTTATATTTCAGGCCCTAGGGGTACAAGAATGTTTAAAATAATCAGTCCTCACCCTTAAAGCTGTAGGACAGTGGTTGGTGCATAACCCAGGGGCAGATGGCACATCAGTATATTCTTACAGATTTAGCAGGGAGATGCAGAACAGAGGAGGGTGCTCTAAGCCATGGACAAAATTAATAATTTTAGTAAAAGAAAGAAAAGGGAAATAGGCTTGTCTATAAATAGTGAGATGAATTTTTGTGAATCACAAAATATCCAAGCAGATATTCCAAAAATGTTTCAAGTAGTGGAATCTTATAGAACCTCTCAAGAAAGTGACTTGAAGAGAACATTAATTTAAAAATATATTTTGTTGTGTTGCCTAAAAAAGAAACTTTCATTAGTTTATTATTTTATAGGATTAAATTGAATTCTTTGTTTTTATCTCTCAAGATATTCTCAAAAAGTATTCACCAAGTGAAATTAATATAGATTTTGTCCAGTGTTTCCTATCTCTCCTAGATGCCTCTATTACTTACTTTTTTTTTTTAATTTCTAGAATAAAGAAGACAGTCTCCTTTCACAGCAAATATGAGGGGGAAAGGGGGAGAAAGAGGTAGAAAAACTGAAGAATATTTTAAGCTGATCCATCTCAGAGACAGAGTAGTTAAAATTAGATACTTTTTTTCCTCTAACTATGTTAAAGATATTAAATGATAGAAACAACCTTCAAAGTGAAAAGAACAAATTATTGAGATTGTTTTTAGGACAACAAGAAGTGGATGACAGATAAGGTGACCTTATAATTTATATCCCAAACCAGGATAATAATGAGAATGAAAGGGGGTGCTAGTAATCATATCACTTACAACAGATGTTAACTAGGATGTGCAAATGGGGACATGTGGCTATTATATTCTTTGAAATCACCTTACGTAAGTTTTCTTTCTTTCTTTTCTCATAGAAATTTTATACATATACATATCTTTATAGCATTATATTGAGGTTATTTGTAAGAGTCAGATTCCTCTGTTAGACTGAAGTCGGGAGCTTTTCTTGTTCAGTATAGTAACTTCCTTAGTGTCAGTGAAGGAATGTTACCTCATTTAATCATAGACTTCCTCATTACTAAAATAAGACAATTTTGGGGCTGATAATTTACCTAAGCATATTGGTTGAATTGCTTGTATTTTATAATATAAAAGAGGTTGAGAATGAATATTGAAATTTATAGGCTGTGTTTTACATTTATTATAGAGAAAATTTAAAGGATAGGAATGAAATAATATATAATTAAATCCATGAAAAAGACCATTTGGAATTAACCAGAAATAACACGCATAAGAGTGGAGTCAAATGTGCAAAGGCATGACAGTATGACCATTTGTAGAAATATACATGATTTGATTTGACTGGAGTGGAAAGTGTGTGTTAGGATGGGGCATGGAGAGAGACGAGACTTAAGAAGCCAGATCATGAGAACCTTACACGATACGTTAGGAGGTTGAATTTTTTCCTGAAAACCATGAGGAAATATTGAATTTTAAGCAGAGGAGTGATGTAATCAGATTTTGCACTTTAGAAGGATAACCATCTGAAAATGTATTGGAAGGAAGCCAGATATACTTAGTTACTAAATTGGTGAGCAGAGGAAAGGATAGTAATTGAAAAAGTATGACTTCAGTGTTACAAGTTTGGGATCTTGATGAAGAGTAGTGTTTTCATTGAGCTAGGGAGTACAGGGGCCGATTTAGATGGTAGGTTAGGAGGTGAGTGTCTTCAGTTTCAGGTATATATGAAACAACCAAGGGAAAATGCCGGATTGGTTGGATACATCTGCTCAGCAAGGAAATCCAGGCTAGAGACAGAGTAAATGATTATGACCAATGTGTAAATATACTGTGATAAATACTTTTATATACATAGTGTCGTTTAATCCTTATGAATTGGTTATCATTGTTCCCATTTTATAGATTAGGAAAACAAGATCCAAGGTTATACAGTTAAGTGGCAGAATCACTTGTTCACTGTAAAGCTTGGTCGGAACCATAAAGATATGAATGAGATCACTTATGGTGAATGTATAGGGTGAAGCAAGTGGAAGACTAAGTGGTAACTAAGGCCCAAGACAATTGAAGCAGATTTGGGGGGAACTGGGACATTTGAGAGGCTAGACGAGGAAGAAGATTCTGCAGATAAGACTGAAAAAGAGCATCAAGAATAATGACCCAAAATATGTTCCTCAATCAATTTGTCATATGAGATAGTTCTTTAAAAGGAAGAGAAAGGTTCTAGAGTCAAGTAAGTTTGAGAAACACTACAGAATCCAATCTTGTAGTCACAATGCACATCAGTATTGATGATGGGAAATTCTATAGTAAAGAAACCCATTTAACTTTAATACCACATTTCCCAAACCTACTTGATCATGATGCTCCTCCTCTTTTTTTTTGCATACATTCCATTGACATCCCAGGACTGAAGAATCCAAGTGAGCGTGGCATCACAGACTCTAAAGCAAAAAAGGGTATTTCAAGAAGGAAGTGGTCACTGTTGGATCAGATGTCTCAGAAAAGGTAGTTGACTGGCAGTTATGAGGCCACTAGTAACCTAAGTGAGAGAAGCTACAGTAGAGTCGGTGGTCAGAAGACCATTGTGTTGCAGCAGCTTGGAAGATAAATGAGTGGTGAGGAATGGGAGCTAGAAAGTAGACACTGTTCTTTCCAAAACCTTGTTTCTGAAAGGAAGGAGAAGAAAGTAACTAGAGGAGGGTGTAAGAGTGAAAGAAGGACTCTTTTGTGTTACTTGGAAGAAACTTGAGAATATCTTTCTGTTGGCAAGAAAGGGTTAAGATATGCTCGAGAAGAGAGGATGATTCATGGATGAAAATTGTAATGAAATGAGAGGAGAGATGTTACAGAGGGCAGTTGGAGAGATTAGATTTGGAGTAGAAAGTATTATACTGAGCTCTAATACTGTGATTCCCTTAAGAGCTCCTTTCCAGTAGGATTGTGTTTTTGGTGTTTGGGTCTACTTTTTATAACTTTATGTACTTGGTTTTTCTTCTTATTGTCACTTCCTACTGTCATTATATCTTACTGTAGTAGCTCTTTATTTCTACTGATTGGCTGCTTCATATCTGCCTCCAACTAGGAAACCAGGAAACCAAATTTTTCAGAATTGCATAGAAAGTAAAAGTAAATAACCTGACAGTCTAAAAAGCACTGCTGCCTCTTGCGCCCAAGAGATGGATGGAGTTCATAAGCTTTGGGTCATGTCTTTTCTGTACTTAGAATCTCTTTTTTTGGGGGGAATTGCTTTGGAATTTCTACATTTTCCAGATAGATAGAAATACCACATAAGGGACATCTAGAAGTTTTTAATTTATATATATTTACTATCAAAAATATCTACTATTATTTTATTTCTCAATTTTTTAAAATTTTAAACGCCATTTTCCTCATTTGAAAAGCTTCTTGGTGGTAGCTATCTTCAAGCTATATACCGTTTGTACAAAATCTCTTCAGTTTAAACTTTTAACTAGATTCTAAAAAGGAATGGAATGGACAGGTCATAAGGTTCTGAATTATAACAATTAAAATGTGCAAGACTAAATATTCTTCAGTTAGTAGGACCAGGTATTTGTGGTATGGTCTATAGTGAGGGCTTTTGATTGAAGTGAGTCGTTATATAACAATGCTCTTTGCTTTTATGGCTATTTATGGTTCTTTTGTCTAGAGGTAGATAGTCCTTTTGTTTAAATGAGAAGTCTGGAAATTCTGCAGTTACCTTTGGACTACTTTTCACAAGTCATAAATTTAGAGACTATTTTTTTTTCTTTTTTCTTTTTTTCTCTTTTTCTGTAACTAGAGTATATGCTCAGAATTTATTTAGAAATGTATCTTAAATCTGGTAGGTTTCATCCAAATAGCATCATGCAGGAAAGTGTATTAAATGTGGTCACTAACCATCTGCACTAGACACATGTGGGAACCTAGCAAAGCAGGTTCGTGTGCCTCAACTCTGCTCCACCAAATCTCTCTTGATGGGGCCTGGCACTGTTTTGTTAACAGGCTCATGGGTAATTCTGGTAGGCACTAATGTATGAGAACTACTGGTATGGATGATCTAGGCTGTGATTAAGACCAATCCAGCCTGGTTCTTCCACTGAATGTAACACAAGTATCTGTGGTTAGAACCTAAATCAGATGAGTACATATCCAGGTGCTTTTCATAGGATGGTCTTTAAAAAATTTTTTCAGACTTATTATTTTTTAATAGCTTTATTGAAATATAATTCATACTACGCAGTTAACACATTTTAAGTATTCATTGGTTTTGGTATATTCACAGATACATGCACCTATCACCACAGTCAATTTTTGAACATTTTCATCACCTCAGAAAGAAGCCTTGTACCCTTTAGTTGTCACCATCTTATTCCCCCAGCCTTAAGCAACTACACTAATCTTTTTGTCTCTATAGAGTTCCCTATTCTAGACTTTCATGGAATCATATAGTATATTGTCTTTTGTGACAGGCTTCTTTCACTTAGCATATTCTCAAGGTTCATCCAGATCTAGTATGTATTAGTATTTCATTCTTTTTTATAGCAGAATAATATTCAGTTGTATGGAGATACCACATTTTGTTTATCCTTTTTGTTTTGATGGACATTTAGGTTGCTTCCATCTTTTGGCTATTATGAATAATGCTGCTATAAACATTTTTATATAAGTTTCTATCTGGACATATATTTTCATTTCTCTTAGGTATAGAATTCTAAGGAGTAGAATTGCTAGGTCTGGCAACTTTTAAAAATCATTTGAGGAACTGCTGGACAGTGTTCCAAAGCAACTACATCATTTTATATTCCTTGTAAAGGAACTTAAGTGTATGAGGGTTCCAATTACCCCACATCCACATTAGAACTTTTTGATTATAGCCATCTTTATGAGTGCGAAGTGTTGTGTTTCCCTGATGGCTAACAATGAACATCTTTTCGTGTGCTTCTTCACCATTTGAATATCTTCCTTGGAAAAAAAGTCTATCCATATACTTTGCCCATTTTTAAATTGAGTTATTTCTCTTTTTATTATTGAGGCTTTAAGAGTTCTTTGTATAGTCTAGATATAAGTCTCTTGTCAGATATATGATTTGCAAATATTTTCTCTTATTCTGTGGGTTGTCTTTTCACTTTCTTTAGGGTATCCTTTGAAGCACAAAAGTTTTTAATTTTGATGACATCCAATTTGCCTATTTTTTCTTTTGCTGCTTTTAGAGTCATATTTAAGAATTCTTTGCCAAACCATAGGCCATGAGGTTTACCCTTTGTTTTCTTCTAAGGGTTTTATAATTTTACTTTAGTTCTATGATCCACTTGAATTAATTCGTGAGGTAAAGGTTCAGCTTCATTTGTTTGCATGTGGCTATCCTGTTTTCTCAGCACCACTTATTTGTTCTTTTAAAAGAAACGACTCAATTTTTATATAAAATGCCTTTCATTATTTTAAATTAGAAAGATGGTAAATTACCTAGGAAAGAATGTATATGCTATTTCGATTTTCTTTCTTGACTTTTTCTACTGTTTCTGTCATTAAGGTTGTTGTTAAGACTATAGATATATAAACCATCAAAATATTTGGTTTATAAAAATTACTAAGTTTTTACTTTGCATTCGTGTGGAACCTATCCCAGAGGGTTTCCCAGCTTCCCGGTTGTCTCTGCTATGAAATTAAGTCTTGTGTATAAAACTTCAACTGTTTTCTTAGATTTTGGTGGGAAAGGAATACATGTCTGATTCTCTCCAAAGTCTTTTCCAACCATTCCATGGGACCATGAAGACTCCTCAGTTGAGCCTCATCAGTTTAGACTTTTTCTTTCTGGAATCCGTCAGTTCTATGGTGGGTCAAGTGCAGCCTCTGTCTAAGCACAGTTTCTTTCATTATCTTCACATATACAAAATAATAAAAACTATTTTGCATTTTGTAAGAGCATCCTACTTTTTAGAAAAGAGAAGGGCACATTTTCTTTATATTAAATTACAAAGCTGAAAATACTTTTCTTTCCTAAAATTAATATTTAGTAATAGCATCCTCCAACTTCCAGTGCAGAAGATCTTTAAAAATAAGTCTGTTCCCTGTGCCATGATGACCAGAAAATTTCTTCTCTCCAAAGAGAAAGAAATAAGAATAACCAACATTTATTGAGCACTTATACTGTTCTGAGCTCTTTATAAGTATGCTCTGATTTAGTCCTCACATCAGCTTTCTGAGGATAGGTACTATTATCACTCCCATTTTACAGATGAGGAAATTGAGGTGCAGATAAGGGGTAGAACAGGATTAGAATCCAGGCATTCTAACTTCAGAACCCGTTGTGTTAACAGCTAAGTCAAAGATTGGGCTGCCTTATCCATCTTGTCTTAAACTCCAGTCTTATTTCTGTATGTCATTTTTGGTGGTTCTAGGAAGATCTTGGAAATATACCTAAAGTACTCCTCATTAAACAATTCCATAATGATCCTATCCATATGTACAAAAATCTTGCATGCTCTAAGACTTTAATGTTATTAAATGTGTTCCATGGTAATAGCTTGCTTTTATAACATTAATTAATTACTGATCCTAAGTATTATATTATTACCAAAATATCATACATAGGGTTATTATCAAGTAAAACGGGTGACCCCAAGGTAACACAACCTACATGTTGTGGAAGAAATAACATTGGCTTGATAGGAGAGCTATTCATCTAGTTTTGCTCTCATTTAACTCTGTGGCTCCGGCCAGTCCCTTCATCTGTCTAGCTCTAGTTTTCTCAACTGAAAAATAATAAGGTCCTGTTGAGTTTTAGCATTCAAAGATACTGTATACTTTTGGCAAAATGTCTTCAGAACCATGGAATAGTGGTTGAAGAAATACTGTAATTGGGTTTTGTTACTTGGATTTTATGGTGACTATTTGCAGGCATGCAGAACAGGCTGAGAGGTAATTCTGTTAACTGACCTCTGGATCTGTGTCCCTGCACAGGAAGTGTGATTTACATGCTGTGTCTTCGAAATGTATTTTTAGATGCTCTTAGTGTTTTATTAAGGATCTTCCCAGAGACAGTTCAACAGAGAACAGAGACTCTTCAAAGCTTAACTATATTCACTAATGAGTAATACATTACTGACTAAAATTAGATTTTTAAAAAATTGGTTTTAAAATAATTCTTAAAAATGGACCTTTGGTACATGGGTAGGAATAGGAAGGGCGATGGAGATTGAAGGATAATTTAGGATCCAGATTTAATTTTGGCCTGGGAAGCTGACAGACTTTTTCAGAATATGCTTTCTTGTTTGGTTTTCAGTATACTGTAACTATTAAGCCCTTAATACTAATAGTGGCTACCATTTATAGAGTATCTACCTACTCTGCTGGGCAGTACTTTGACAAGAAATCTGTAAGACCTATATGAAACATATTGAAGGATATTAAAGAAAATCTGAGTAAATAGAGATCTATGCATGTTACTTAAAGAGAAGACTTAATATTGCATAGATGTTGTTTGTACCTAAATTAATTTACTTTCAATGCAATTCCAATCAGAATTTCAACGAGCTTTCTCTTGGAACTTGATGAACTAAATTCTAAAAGTCATATGGAAGAGAAAATGCTCAGGCATAGCAAGATATTTTTAAATAAGAGAGTGAGAGATGTGCCCTAGCAGATGTCAAAATGTATTATAAACCATTACTAAAGCAGTATAGATTAATGGTACAGATACAGATCTATGCACATATATATGCCTATATATGTATATATGGATTTACTATATGATAGAACTATTTCAAACCAGGGGGGATAGGAAGAACTAGAACTTGAGTTGGTTGCTTTCCAAATGGAAAAAAGTAAAATTAGAGTCCCACATTAGCCCAATCTCAAAAATAAATCCCAGATGGATTATAGGCCAAAACATTTTTTAAATATATAAAGTTTCTTAGAAGAAAAATAGAAGACAGTATGTCTATGATCTCAAGAAAGGAAAGACTTTTTAAATCACAAAACACAAAAGCCTTAAAAGAAAGAAATTTGACTGTATCAGAATATAAAATTTGATACAAGACATCACAATTATATTAGAAAACAAGCAACAAATGAGAAATATTTGCAATGTAAATAGCAAATGCTTTGTATTCATGATACAGAAAGGACTTCTACAAACAATAAGAAATATACCCAACAGAAAAAATAAAGAAATTTATAGAAGAGGGAATAAAAATGATCCATAAGAAAATATGTTCAATTTCATTAGTAATTAGAGAAATTTAAAAATAAGATACAATTTTCACCCATGGGATTATCTTAATGTGATAATATCTGGTATGATGAGGAGATAGTTTGACATATAAATTGGCATAGCCACTTTTGGAGGGCACTTTGGCAGTATCTGTTAAAATTTAAAATACCTGTAGCTTATGACTCAGCAGTTCCCTGTCTTGATATCTTCCCTAGAAAAACATTCTCAAATGTAGACAAACATGTGCTGCAAAAATGATCATTGTAGCATTGTTTGTAATAGCAAAACAAGACAAAACAAAACCAAAGAATATAAGTATCCATTAATTGAGGAATGCTTAAATGAACTCTGGAACACTATGCAGTGCTTAAGCATGGAATAAATCTATATGTCCTAACAGAGAAAGATTTTCCAAGTAGAATATTGAATAAAGAAAGCAAATTACAGAACAGCAAATACAATATAATACTATTTGTGTAAATTAAAATATTATTTCTGTAGTTGTATAAACATATACATATCTAAAAATCTGGCTAGTAGTTATACTTACCTCAGGAAAAGATTGAACCTGGGGTTTCTAAAGGGAACTTTAGGTTTATTAGTGTAGTTGGAATTTTTTAACAATGTACTTTTGTATTATTTGTTAAGTTTAAAATAAACTAAATTAAAAAATATATGGTGATAGCAAATTTTGATTTAAAAAGCATATTTTAAGACACTTTGCATATTGCAAACTCATTTTTACTTCATATTCATTTTTATATGTGTATATCCAGAAGGTAACACATAAAAACAGTAAATCTCCTGGATGGTAGAATTATGGATGGTTTTAAATACTTGACATATTCCTTATGCTTTTATGTTTTTCTTTAACAGTGAACATCTTGTGTAACAGAGGCAGTTTTTAAAGAGAAAACAAAAAGACCCTCTTTAAAATAATTCACTTGAATCATGATATTTAATTTCCCATGAAAATTAATCAAGCCTAATATTTACTGATATTACTTTGGAGAGTGGTGGTAACCCATATATGGACATGGACTTTCTTCTTCAAAAAGCTATAGATTTACAACTTAATCCACTTTAAAACCATGAAAGGCATTGTTACATTTCCTCTTAAAAATTCCAGTTTCCTATCAGCAATTTTAACATAACAGGTCAAATGGGGTACTTTATGGATCGTTTTTGAAAATGTTGTTAATGGAAATTCCCAGAGAGTCTACCTTCATTGTTTATGATTATATTAGAGTGTGAGATGCCTTTGATTTTTGTAGTAGATTCTTAAAGATAGAGAATGGTAATATTTTTTTACTTATTTTTTTAGTCATAAGCTTCATCTCCTTCAGAGAATGCACATGCTTCTAAAGGCAAGTGAGAGATGTTTTTTCCTCCTGAAACCAACCAACTCTCTGAGTCTCTAAGAACACCAGCGAGGTGTCACTTCAATTCTGACATTATCTACCTAGAGTTAACTTCAGATTCTATAGGTTTAAGGGCTCAATCCCACAGGACTGCCCTGACTTCAGACACCTGTCTCAAGTATTGGGACCCCAGGTTACCCACACTTCTGTTCAATTTGACTACAAAGTCAGGAGTTCCCACAACCCCCCTCAAGTTCAATTATAAACGATACAACCCAGGAACAGCCAAATCGGAGGGATACATAGGGTCAGGGAGGGTTTTTTGGGCCATAGAGCTTTATGCCTCCTCCAGGCTTGTCACCCTGCCAAGTACCTTGATATGTTAACCAATCTGGAAGCTCTCTGAACTGCATCATTTAGAGGTTTTTATGGAGCTTTCATTACCTAGGCACAATTGATTAAATCATTTGGCTATTGGTGATTTACTTAATCTCTAGCCCCTTTCCTCTTCCTGCAGGTTGGGCTGAAATTTATAAGATTCTAATCAAGATCTTTCTGGTTGCTAGTCCCCATTCTGAAGCTATTTAGGAGACTGCCAAGAGTCACCTCATTTGAATAAAAGATGCTCCTATTACCCTTATCACTTAGGAAATTCCAAGAGTTTTGGAAACTTTGTGCCAAGAACCAGGGACAAAGACCAAATTTCTTTCTATGATATCATGGCAGGAAAGCCCAGTCTTCAGTTAATAGGAGTTGGGGGCTAGGTGCCTGCTTGGTAGAATAAAGACAGTTTAGTTGTGGACTTTCTTTCATAATTCCCTAAAGGTTGAATAAGACTTGATGAGGTAAAGAAAGAAGAACAGCTAAGACATGGAAGCCAAAGAAAAAGTCAGTATTCTAGATAA
>NW_006443570.1:20649915-20705482 GCF_000325575.1 Pteropus alecto | reverse complement strand
TGTGTGTGTGTGTGTGTGTGTGTGTGTGTGTGTGTGTGTGTGTGAGAGAGAGAGAGAGAGAGAGAGAGAGAGAGAGAGAGAGAGAGAGAGAGAGATGCTAGATTAGAGAGCTAAGTAGACACGGGCCAAGTATTGGAGAGCCTTGTATGCGTTGGTACAAAATGTAGACTTAAGCTTTAGCCTGTACTTCTCAAGCTTGAAATTGTATCACAGTCACTTGAGAAGTATGTAACAATGCAGATTGGCCAAGGAATATGCATTTTTATGAGCATCCTTTGGTAACTCTAACATAGTTAACACTGCTTTTGGCAATGAAGAGCAAAGGGTTTTATTCACAGAAGTAAGGCCAGAGGTGTGATTTAGAGTGTATCATTGCAGTGGCCAAGTCCTAGGACTACCAAAGGCCCAAACCGAGACAATGTGGTTGGCATAGAGAGGATGAGATAGAGAAAAATATAAAAAGTAAAATGGTAGAGGCTTGATGATGGATTGTGAGAAGACAGAGGGAGAAGCCTAAATGGACACTTGCAGATTTTGAGCTTGGTTGAACTGAGTAGATGGTGGGTACTATTAACAAAGATTTGAGAAGTAAAGCTTCAGTGGGAAGATGAGTTCAGTTGTGGTCATATTAAGTATGTAATTCTGTAGAGCATCTAAGCAAATATGTTCCCATTAGGCAGTAGGATATCCAAGGGGACTGGGATTGAAAATTTAGGAGTAACCTGTTTACAGCCTCTTGTTGAACCTCTGAGAGATGAGATCACTGAAGAAATACCCATGGAGAAAGATACCAAGGACAGAACCCAAAGAGCCCCTCATGTTTAAGGGATAAAAGTGGAAAAGGAATATCTATCTGACAGAAACTGAGAAGCAACAACCAGAAAGCAATTTGTGGAAGACCAATAGAGAATGATATCACAGATCCCAAAAGACTAGGGTTTTTGGAAGGAGTGAATGGTCCAATTCTGTCAAGTGCAACTGAGAAATCCAATAGGACAAAAGTGTTTTGAATTAGTAATATGAGAACCCCCAGTGACTTTAGTTAGATTAGTTTCAGTAGAGAGGTGGGACGGAGAAACCTGATTATAGTAGGTTGAAGAGGAAATTGATTAGGTGGAAATAATGAGTAAAATATTCCTTCTGGAAGTGTTCCTGTGAATGGAAAGAGAAAAAGAGGATTGTATATTGGATCAAATGAAGATTTGTCTTGTTTTGTTTTTAAAGTATAGGATAGATTTAAAAATGTCTATATGCTGAGAGAAATGAGCCAAGTGATGGGAGCAAGAGAAGTGATAATTGATGGTACCCAGGTCACAGGAATGGATATCTAGAACACTGAATAAAGGATTAGTTTGGAATAGGAAAAGAGCTAACTCATCCTCTGTGATTTAAATATCTATTTTCTATTATTATTGAATCTTAGTTTTCAGGATGACATTCTCATTCTTTACTCCCTGTAGAAGTTAAAATATATCCAATGTGTAGTTTTATCAATTTGTACATAGATAAAAAATTCCCATGAATAACTACTATTCAGATAATCTAGTATGTCATATATAATAATTAGGTTAATACTAATTTATTGCTTTGACTTCTGTATGGATTAGCAAAAATCTTTCTGAAAAATGATAGGAAAGTGTATCTTCTGTTCCTTTTTATATTCTTATTTTCTTCATTTTATAGTCATTCAACACATAGTGGACACCCAGTAGAATGACAGCTCACACAGGATTTGGAAAATGTTTGAATTACAAAGATATAGCCTAAAATAGAAAAGATATTCATCATTCAGGATTTACAGTCCTTGAACTTATTAACTCTATAAATTAACACCAAACTCAAGTTTTAATAGGTGCTTTTTAGGTGCTTTTTGTTATATAAAAATTCAGATTGTTACTAGGCATAATTTAAGGGGAAAAAAATGTCTTTAATGATGACTTGGTAGACTTCCAGCCTGGAATATTGTTTTATTAAAAACCATATTGTAAGGGGTGGCCCCATAGTGTAATGGTTAGCACGTCTGCTTTACACGCAGAAGATCCTGGGTTTGTACCCCAGGTGGAGCCATGGACCATACCCTGAGTGCACCAGGCCCCGGGTGCACGCCCCGAGCGTGTGGAAGGAGATGCCCCACCTTCAGAGATCCAGTTCTTAAGGAGAAATGGCAACATCCATAGGTCAGGGGTGGAAGTGAGGAAGGGGAGGGATTAAAGAGAGGGGGGGAAAAACATGTATTATAAAGTTCTTTGGGAGAATATATTATATACATTGAGTATATATTAATAAAAAAAAAAGTCCAGGCTTTTTCATTCTCTAGCATCTTAAGTCCAGTTATAAATCCTTGATGATTTCAAATTTGTTGTGTTCATATGGTGATAATAGTAGGAGACGGAAACATGGCATATCAAAATGGATTTACTAAAAAAACAGCAGTGTGCTTTTAAAAGGATTTTGGTAAGTGTGCCAAATTGCTTTCCAGAAAAGTTGTATTAGTTTACATTTCTACCAGTAATGACAGTGAGTATGCCCCAAACATTATTTTCCCAAATTTTAAAATTGTATTCCTATTTCAGAAAAAGTTAAGAAAATTGGTATTGCATAGCTTTTCAGGAGATTGGCAAAGTTAATAACTGTGTACCAAGCTATGTATGTCCTGGAAGCCTCCAGCCATTGAGTTCTATAACCAGTCTGCTTCCTGTACATCTTGAGAAGCCAGTTATGCAGTCTGTTTTTCAAGGGAGATGTTTAATGCATTTTTCTTCTTGAAGAAAGTTGAGTTGCTTTTACAGTTTTTAGGGAGTTTTCAAGTTTTAATTTCATCTCCCGTAATTTTCATAATTATTTTATTATTAATGAAGAACATTTTGTTATTAATTGGGAAAATAGAGACTACAGATTGTTTACAATTCCCTAATTCCTCTTAATAGAAAGATTTCATTTCTCTTTTTCATTTTAAAATCATCCTACTATTCTTCAGTGGCCAATTGATAAACTTATAGCTACTATATGGTTTGGGAAATCTTCAGTACTTCACATATGTGTAGATGTTGGCAGTGTTATTAAATTCTAGTTTCTAGTCTTTAGTTCTTTTTAAAAATCATTAGCCATTTAACACTTTGTTCATCTTATATTCTATTTGTGATCACTTGTTATAACATTTGTATTTGAAGACATTAATCACAACTTGGAATATATAATGGGCACATAGATACTGTTCTGTATCTTTTAGACCCCTTATATCTAGTGAAATATATTATTCAAAGTGCAACATGTTCACTTTCAGTTTGATATAAATATTTTTCTGAAAAGAAGAAATTGAGCTATAGATGATTTGTTGTGGGATATGCTGTTTGGTTCTGTGGTTTTGAGGCTTAATGAAAAGACCCCTGAACTGAGCCAAGAATCCTGGGGTCTAGCCTGAGCTTTGTTACTAATTAGTAATTAGTAATTAGTGACAAAGCTATCACTAATTTCTATACAAAGAATATATCACTAATTTCTTGAACATACCACTAATTTCTATACAAAGAATATAACTTACATGATAGTATTACTCAAATATGAGGTAATATTATTAGGGGGAAGAAAAAAACTTGGTGTTCAAGATTTGAGATGGTAGGGAAGTGAATTCCTTGATTAAATTCCACATGTGCTATTAAAGAAGGCAGCATAGTGCAAAGTAGGATCAGAACTCATTCTACCAGAACCAGGCAGGTAGCATGATTATGTGAATTAGGACTATATGTAT
Source organism: Pteropus alecto (assembly GCF_000325575.1). Lineage (NCBI taxonomy): Eukaryota > Metazoa > Chordata > Mammalia > Chiroptera > Pteropodidae > Pteropus > Pteropus alecto. Next base: position 20,701,734 of record NW_006443570.1, on the reverse strand, counting down.
AATAAGACTTAGGGAATAGTTGCAGTCTGTGACAAATCAGTCTATGTGTATCTCTTGCTTTAAAACTTCAGATTAATAACAAAAATACTGTGAGGGCTATACAAAACTTCTGCAGGCAGGATTCTTTCCATGAGCCTCTAGTTTTCAACCTCTGGTTTAAAGGAAAGAATGCTGGACCAGAAATGGAAGTCCTACTTCTGCCATTTATTAGCTGGGCAATCTTGGGCAGATCATTAGATTTCTCTCAGCTCTAGTTCCCTCATCTGTGTAAGTTGAACTAAACTCATCTGTAATGACTCATCTAGTTTCTGAGAATTATGTACTTTTTTTTTTTGAATTATGTACTTTTATGTTAAGAAGCTTATATTCTGAGAGCAGCAAACTAATTCACCTGAGTATATTTTCTGTCTCACTATTATTCTCCTTCCCAGGCAGTTGCTGTGTCTTACCTCTATTATTAGCTCAATAAGGTTAGGACACAGATCCAAGGAGTCCAAAGAATTCTGTGATACTTGATTATCTTAGTTTTATTCATTAATTGGCTAGAGTAAGTAACTATGGCTCATGCAAGACTTATTAAAGAGAAATTAGGAAAGAAAATGTAATGTGTAAAATTGTTTTCTACCTTTTAAAATTCAGAAAAAGAAACTTCCTCTGATAATATTACTCCTTTGTAACTATTAATTGCTCTTCTCAAAATCCCAGTCAAGGTGGAGGGTAATATTAGCTCCATTTTACAGTTTAGAGGTGGGAAGTATCTCAACATTTACAAATTAAGTGAGCTGAATTAAAAGCAGAATCATGGACTCCAGGATGATGCCTAGATTCCAGTCAACCCCTTTGCAGTCAACCTGCTGCCTCCACCAAGACAGATATACAAGTGCAGGCTCCTCACATTTCTGTATGTCTACATCTTCCCTGTGCATTAAGGTCTAGTTTAAACATCTCTCTTCCACAAAGCCTCTCTAATCCTTGAACAGAAAGTAACCTCTATCTTGCAATTCTTTTTCCCTTCTAGTACTAAACTAGAGCCTACTTAACAATAGACTCCACATTTGATTCATCCTTATATACTGTTCAGCAAAGTGTCCTTTGTAGCAGACATTCAATGAGATTGATGGTCAGCCAGTCAGAGGAATAGTAGATGGATGAATGAATGAATGAAGGAATGAACAAATGAATGAATGAATGACTTGAAGGCTTTTTATTATAGCAAGATGTGTACATGGCTTGCATTTGGCTTGTGTTTTGTTTTTTTATTTGATTCTTAAGAACAAATTATTTTGTAACATTGTTTTTTAAAGCATCTTCATCATTCTAACATTCTTACATGTTTAGGTGTCAAGTTTTAGAATATCCAACATTATATTTATGGCATTAATTAAGCTTTTATTAGCTTAATTTTCAAGAGCCTTGGGTGTGACTTGGAAACAATGCATCTTGTTTTGATGACTTTCTCATGGGCCAGAGGCCTCAAATAGATGTCACATGCTGTTTGAGCAGATCTAACAAAAGACAGTTGATTCTCTTTGTTTTAAGTAGTGTCTCTGCTCCCCCCACCCCTTTAGGTTTAGTTTGACTCTAGAAGTATTTATGGACTTTAAAGACAAATTATAATTTCCTTTTTAATATCCATTTCATCGCAATAGCACCTAGTAGATAGTCAATTAATATTGGAGTGAATGAAAAAATGAACAGCAGAAAGCATTGTAGCCAAGTGGGAACAGCATGAGCTTAGTTTGAATACTGATTCTACCTCTTATACTCATCTTGGATTAATTATTTGACTGAGTCCCTGTACCCTTATCTGTAATATGGAAATTACAATACTTAATTATAGATTTTTAATACTCTTAGTTTTAAATATTTGTCAACAGATATGCTGATTTCTTTCGTGGTTTGGAAAATAAAGAAAGGATAGGAAAGGTCTCCTGAAGAAGTCATACTTAGGTTTGAAGAATGAGTAGGAGCCATAGGAAAACAAGGAAAAGAGTAGTTGAAGCAAAGAGACTAACATGTGCAAAGGCCCGGAGGTGGAAAGAGTTTGGCATATTTGAGAATCTGAAGGAAAGCTGGTATGGCTGATCAACATGCAGTGAAACAGAATGAGGAAATTAGAGAAATAGGCAAGGGCCAGATCATGCAAGGCTTTGTGGACCATAGTAAGAAGTTTGGATTTTTTTTATTTTTATTTTTATTTTTTTTTTTTGGTCCAAGAGATGTGGGGAAACCATTGAAAGGAAACTGTATTCCTGTTTTCAAAAGATAGCTTTGGCTGTTCTGTGGAGAACAGATTGTAGGAGATATGGTTGGAATCGGGCAGGGCAGTAGGGAGGCTATTTCAGGTGAGATAGGAGTTGATAAATTCATGGTAGAACCTGCAGGGCTTACTGATAAGTTGGGCGGAGGGTTGAGGCAAAGGAAAAAGTCAAAGATGACACCAGCTTTCTGATTAGAGCAACTGGGGTGTATGTTTTCACTGTTTTCTGAGATAAGGAATACTAAGCCAGGGCTGATTGGGAGATGGGAGTGGGAGTTGGAATGGGAAATTTATAGATGACTATGAGATCCCCAGTGGAGATGACAGATAATTGAGTATATGAGTCTGGAACATAGAGGACAGTAATGGACTAGGGATATATATACATTTGGGAATCAACAATGAATACTTGATAATCAAGGTTCTATGACTAATGAAATCACTTTAGGAAGGAGAGTTACAGAGAGAGGAAAGAGGGCTCAAGACCAAGATTTTTATCTTTTGAGATTCTACATCATGTTAATTAACTTAACTTTCTGACCTGGTTAGATGTTATCTGATGGTCACACAGAATTCTTCTGCATTTCCATGTTCTCTTTTCCACCCCCATAAAGGCAATAAGTAAAATAAACCCAACTGTAAATTTTTTAGTTAAAAAGTATTAATCCAAAAACTCTTTTAATTAAATGTCTTTCTTTAGTATATTCATAAACTATCTTGGGAATCAGCCGTAATTTTGAACACTTTTAAGGGAGTGCAGATGTAGAAAGTGAAAGAAACTGGGCCAAATATCAAATCTTCTGATGAACTTTTCCTAGGAGATTGTTTATAAATCAGTCAGTCAATTTGAGATCTTGTCAATAACCTCCCCCAAAACATTGTAAAGTGTGGGGGTTGGAGGGAGAAACTTCTCTTGGATTAGAGTTTCCAATTATTTTAAATTTGCTCTTTTCAGAATAGGTCACATGTCCTAAACTAATAGTAAAAGTTAATTGATGTTCGCCTTTGTAGGTAATGATAAAGTTCAACTTTTCTTCTGGATATGTGGCCTTTGTTTTTTTATTTTTTATTTTTTATTTTTTATTTTTGTATGTGTATATTTCTTGTCTTCATGTGTTTGTTCCACATGTTTCCTTAGAGGTTTTTGAGCCAGTTGTACATTTTAAATCCCCTTTATTTCAAAAATTATATTAAAAGCCATCCTACTCAAGTTGCTTTTTTTTTTTATTAAGGTAACCCATTAGTAAGTATGGATAGTTTGTTTTGCTTTCATGTTGTCTTGCTTGTTTCATTAACCCTGTAGCTCTAAAACTCATTATTTAAATTCTTTTTTCAAACATGAAATATTTCAGAGTCTTATTACTTGTATCTTATTGTGCCAAAAAATACCTTTTAGGCTACCAAGAATTTTCACCTGCCACTGTGAACCCTCCTCTGTGTTCCATATCACCATGTTAAGAGAGCACTAGCCCTTCCACCTTCCTTAGTTCTTATACCCACCTAACCTTACATAAATATCATTAAACTTTTTTGGGGGGAAGAGAAATTTGTCCTTTTTTAATGTAGGCTCAAGGCATAAGAATACACACTGATTTTTATTGTTGCTATTGTATTGTTTCTTGGAGGGGAGCCAAGACTTCATGCTAATATCCAGTGGGTACTAATAGTCACCAATTCCTATTGTTACATGCTAAAACAAACTTAAGCTGTAAATTTTCAGTTTTCAAGAATCAGAACTGGAATTAGTCTGAAACCAATATGTACATAATTGAAAATAAGTAATTTTTCCCTTCTATAATTTTGAAAACCAAAAAGCAAGCATGTTTAAATTAACACTGCTTTCTATCACTGTTTTTCTGTTAAAAAAAAAAAAGTTAGGATTATTAAAGGATTTGGATAAAATAAGAGTCTCCCTATGTTTTATTAACATATTCATTTCAATGTGATGTAATATAACTATTGATCTATTGTCAGACGTTTGGGTTGCAATATGCATAATTCTTTTTTTCATACTATATATACATAATTTTTTTTAACATTTAATTTTTTATTTTATTTATTTTATTTTCGTCCTCCCCCCTAATATGCATAATTCTGTTGAGAATATTTTGTACATCTTTACATCTCTGATTATTTCTTTAAAATAAATTTTAGAATTTGCCGAGTCTAAGATATGAACATTTTTAAGATTTTTGATATATTGTTATATTATTTTTCAGGAAAATTTTATCATTTTACACTCCCAATCATTGGAGTGTGAGAGTTCCTTTCTTGTTTCCTTAGTAGCTTCAGAAACATTTATAATCTCTTTGCCATTCTGAAGGATGAAAATTGTATCTTATTTTATTTTGCATTTTTGATTAACTAATAAAGTAGGACATTTTTATTTTCTGATTTCTTTTAAAAAATCAAATGAATCAGAAAGCACTAATGTAGACAGAATAATATATCTTGTATTCCTCACTGACATGAAAAGGATTTGCTTACAAATGCTGCAAGAGAGTATATTTTCAAATCTTGTTTCTTGAGAGACTAGATGTAAACTTTCAGTTCTGCTATGAATATCTCAAGCTTTAACCAGTGTTCAGTAGGATATTAACTTTCTGAATCCAGTGTGGCAGAACATAAATTTGCCAGTTCTCTGAAAACACAGGAACACAACTGGAAAATTCAGCAGCCTTACTTCAGTGACTTGCTTATGATCCACCAAAGGGCAAAATGCAGACAAGACTGCCAGCTGTTCTACATCTGCAAGCATTTGTGCAGAACTAATTTTAATAGCAGATGTTGGAAATATAAAAAAAAAATACAGCCTCCCCTCTGAGAAAGTCAGAACTATCCCGTGACTTCTCAGATGCCCCATAACCCTATTAGCCAGAGTTTCATTCCTAAAATTCCATATTTTGCTTCCTTTTCTTCTCATGTGGGAAGTTTCAGAAATACTTAAGGGAATCTCACTTCAGAAAGTCTTGATATGCTTTAGTTGGCTCCCTATTATGTTGTCATATTTAGAAGACTGTGTACAATTAGTGTTTACCCATGAAAGATTCTCTTTTGACCTTTGGGGATGCCCAGACTTCATTTGCATTATATCCATTATAAGAAAGCCTATTTCATCATTTTGTATTGAGGTAAAAGTTACAGGTAATGAAAAGAAACTTTAAGAGAAAACCATTATTTTTGTTTATCAAGTGGACAGTGAAGGCAGGGTAATTCCTGTGGGAATTTGCTGAATCAATGTCTCAATGATGCGACATACAGATTTGGGGTTTATGATATCAGTATTTCAGTTCTCCAAAGGAGTGCATACAGGCCCAGATAGGTGCTTCTGTGACACTTGTCAGTATCTTCACTCACATGTCAGAGTTTAATAAAATCTGTTTGTTTGTTTGTTTGTTTTTGGAGGAGGGGCTTACTACTAAAAGACTAAGTAAATTCTTTCATTGTTATTATTTGACTTTTAGGTTTATTTTTTCATTTAATTTTTAAAACTAGATAATGCATTCATAAGATTCAAAGACCTATAAAAGAGAATATGTATAGCTAAAAGTCTTCCTACTTCTGTCCCGAGGCCATCCAGTTCTCCTTTTCACATACAAGTAATGTTATTAATTTTCTGTGTCTCTTTCTAGAAGTACTCTATGTATAGACAAACAAATGTGTGTGCCCTCGCACATCATTTTCCTCTTTTACACCAGTGGTACCACACTGTACACAATATTCTGTACCTTGCTTTTTTTTCACTTAATCTAACTTAGAAATATTCCATATTAGAACATAAGAACTCCTTGTTTTTATTATTCCTAGGTAGAATGCCATTGCATAAATGTACTATAATTAATTAACCAGTCTCCAAACTATTGTTATTGTAATAAATGCTGCAATGAATAACATTAGAAAAATGTAATTTTACAAAGTTATAATAAATTCTACAAATAGAGTTTCTAGACCAAAGAGAAGGTATAGTTTTATTTTTAATAGACATATATAAAGCTAGGATATGATCCAAGAGTTCAACTTTAAAAACTAACGCTGAAAAGAAGTAGCGGTCATAGTTAGTTGACCAAAGATTCTGATCTGTATCACTAAATGAGATGACTTTAAAATATTTTTCTTTATGTAAGTAAAAATGACAATAAAGATGCTAAATGATTACTTTCAGTAATGATTACTCTTCAATGATGGCTAATAACCTTATTCAGCAATTTAAATTATTTCCTTATTGCCATGGATAGTTAGGCAATTACATAATTCTAAGGAAATTCATTTGTTCAACTTGCTACCATCCTAAATACTGCTTTGCAATTATATAAAATATAAATAGCATCATGACTTTAAACTCATTCACATTGTACTTGGTTTAAACATTTATTAGGTTCCTGTTCCACGAACTTTGTCCTCATCCTCAAGTTCATTGTATTAGTAGTTTATAATCTGGGCAAAAATTGAGAAAGGATTTTTTTCATCCTTTAATGTTATATCATGATCTGTACTATATCTGTTTATTTTCACATCAATAAATGGTACCTGGCTAGCATCTTTTCATGAGCTTATTTGCTGTGTCTTTTCTTGGTAAAGGGTCTAGTGAAATCTTTTGCCTAATTTATTAAATGTTTATCTTCTTTAGTTGTTAGAATCATTTATATTATATAGTCTGTACACAAGTACTTTGTCAGACATATTTCATAAATATTTCTCCTAGTCTGTAGCTTACTTTTTATTTTCTTAAATGTCTTTCAAAGAGATAAGGTTTTTTATTTTGTTGAAATATATTTTATAATTTTTTTCTTTTATGATTTGTGCTTTTTGTGTTCTTAAGAAATTTTGCTTAACCCAGTGCCACAGAGATTTTCTCCTATATTTTCTTCTAGAAGTTACATCTATTTTTTGGCTTGGTAACCATTTATATTGTCACAATGAGTCTTCCCAATTGAGAAAATAGGTTCAGAGAAGTTAAAATACTTTGCCAAAATCCTTTAGCCATTAGTTGTCACTGTGTCTTCTGATTCTAAATTCTTGTGCTTTCCCCACTGTACAAGTCTGTGCATATTATGTCAGAATATGTACATAGTAAGATCATAAGCTCATGTTGGTCTAATATATCCTGGAGGTGATTATTTAGTTTATCAGTTCCCAAAGCCTTGCCTTCCCTCATTTCCTGCTGGGATCTACCATTTGTTTAGCACATCGATCAGAGGGCAAGCAAAGGAAGAATTGTTAAACTTACTAATCAAATGTTATTTCTTTTAATACCTCGTATAAGATATTTGTAATTACTTGAATTCAGTCCAAATTTTGATTTATGGACTACAGTATTAATAATACGAAAATGCATATTGAATAGTCAGCCAGTAAATATTTATTGAGCACCTATTATAAATGCCAGGCACTGTGTTTAGTTGCTGGGTATACAGTAATGAGTGAATTTGGTACATTTGATCTTTTCCCTCATGAAACTTCTAGTCTAGAGGAGTGGCTTTCAAATTCTTATAACTGAGATCCACAGTAAGAAATAACATTTAACATTATGACCTGTTATGCTTGTGTAGGTACTCTTGCACAAACATACATATCAAAAACAGAAGTTTCATGAAGCAAATTTTCCTCTTCTTCCATGCAGTGTATTCTGATATTTTCTGTTCTATTCAGATTTTTAAAAAAACCCAAAAAACAAAAAACACTATGTTGCTACAAACCACGAAATTGATTTCATAAGCCAGTAATGAGTCTCAGCTTTAAGTTTGAAAAAATGAGTGGAAGCCGATTGATTACTGAATTTTGGAGGGACTTTCAAAGAATATGTTTGTGGCCGAGAGGCTTGCTGGGAAAGCATGAAAGGCTGTCTGCTTCTTGAGATTCCCATCTGTCCTTGACCAAGTAGGACAGAGTATAACTACACTTTTCCCCCAAACACACCAAAACTTTCAGAATTTCAGAGGAAGTACTAACTTTCTTCATAAGATTCTATAGTGCTAGAAATGACAATGCTTCTTTACTTGTTCTCAAAATTATCAGGCTCATTATAGATTTAGGAGTAAGTGCAATATAACTAGCTAAGGAAATTTGTCATTCGAAAGTTAATGTTCAATAATACAGAGAAACCTGAAAAACTGTTTCAGTTAGAAGATTAAAAAGTATCTTTCTTCATTTGATTGTTTGGAATTGAGGAAACCAGATATAGTGAGTATTATTACTTAACTAGATGTAAATTATGAACAGTCCTTAGAGAAGGGACTTTTATGAGCCCTAACCACAAGAAATCTTTCTGTCAAAATATGAAACTGGTTTTTATCCTTTAAGCAGATAACTCAGAGCTTCAAAACACAAGAGGGATCTATTTATTCATTTCAGTTTGCATTTATTTGAAGATTAGAGAAGAAAGGACATTGCTTCAGAAATTTGAAATTAGAGACTTTTAATCAGTAAGTTTTATTCTGTGACACTGTGTAGTCTGGTTTCAAATTGGACCTAAAAATTGGGTTTTTGGTAGTGAAGGGTTTTGTTTTTTAACTCACAATGGGAATGTAACTACTTTAGTAGTGTGATTTTTACTTTGAATTTTTCTAATCATGTTCCTTTGACAAATCCACATGAGCTAATAACATTGAGCTAAGGACTTAGAGAAAATATGGTCCAGATTTAAAATTCCTAGAAGGTCAGGATTCCATTGCATTTCATGGGTGGGCTGGTCCCCTTTCTAATGAAATTATTTTGTTATGGCAAAGGGATGATAGTAAATTATCATCATATTTTAAACAATAATTTTCTAAGATTCACATGGTTTACTTACCAACCAAGAATACCAATATTGTTCTTATACCAATATTTATTCTCTATCTAAAATAGTGAAAATAACAAAATGGGCTTAGGACAACTCCCAAGTCAAAGGCTTTTCAGGATTGTGCTGTTTGTTGTTAACCTCAGTTAGAAACTGGTTTATTTGGAAAGAATGTCCTTGATTTTGAGAAACAGAGAGTATCTTCTTTAGAGAATATGTTAACATGAGAACTAAGATTTTTCTGTAGGAGGAATGAACATTTTCTTTCATAGAAATTATCCACCTAGGAAAGTATTTTTCTGCTGGAATATCATGGTTTCTGACAATCTTGACCAGGCTTCAACAACTCTGGCTCTCAGAACCTGGTGCCTATGTAGGGTGTGGCACCTGTCACTTTGCTTTGCTCAGGGGCTCTGCCTGGGCCTAGAGTTCTTCCTTGTGCTGACTAGTGTCCCATGCGAGCAGTCTGCACATAAACTCCAGGTTTTTCTCTGGAATCAGGACTGTGGCTATCATAAACTTTTATGTTTTAGTATTTATCACTGCTGCTCCTGAAAAGAGCTGTAGTTTCACTGGGCCTGGGCTCTGTGCAGAGGCTGACGTGGGCTTTGATTTCTACAGGGGTCCTTCCTGCACTTTGCTTCTGTTCTTGAGAAGAAGCCACTCTCAAAAGCAAAATCCTTTTCTCAAAAGAAAAATTCTTTTCTGTAAGCTTTTCAGAGGAACTCCATTCTGTGATAGTAATCAGAGGGTCTTGTTTACAAGGGTCTCTGCTAAGCCCCTGGCCTGGCATGGTGACTCTTCTCTTGTGAATTCTCTGACTCTGCATCCTTCTTTGATGCTCTCCTCTTTAGGTCTCAAGTCTAATATCTTCTCTCTTGTCAGTTGGAGCTAAATCCTTGTCCTGGCTCTTCCCTTTGACCTGAAGCTTATGGAACCAAGGCATTTCCCTTTGGCTTCCATAAGGACACACAGCAGCTGGAAAGCTGCTCTGGCTCTAGTGGAAACACTATGGAGATTGGACTCTGAGACTTTAGAAGCCATCCTAACAGTCAAGGAGCATTTCCAGGGGATAGCCTTGTCGCTGGTCCTGGAGCCCTATTTCAAATTTGTCTCACTAGTAAGCTCCTCTCTAAGGCATGACTGGCTTGGATTTGGGGCAACCAACATTCTTAGTTCCAGGAGTCACCCCTTTGTCCCTTGACTACTTTAGGTTTTGGGAGTTCCTCACCACAATAGCTTTTATGATGTCTTCCAGTTGTGGAATAAGAGATAAGACCTCTTGATATTGACTACCCCCTTGGAATCTCTGGCCCTTGAAGCAATTTCTGAATTCATCTCCAAAATCCTTTTCCTAAAATGAATAGTAAACTTAGAGAAATGCCCTCTTTCTTTGATGAGTTCCTCTCTCTAGACTCTCTTGCTCTCCTGTTCTCTGGCTCTAGGGCATTGCTGTTTTATGTCTGGAATATCTTGAGACACTTCCACTCTCATTCCTTTGCTCATTTCCTGACATTGTTCAATTTATAGTTAGCTCTGGGCTGTTATTAGCCCTCAATAAAGCCCCACTTTTCCAGGTTATTTTCTATGATGCTGAAAAGACTTTTTCTCCCATTAAGAGGAATGGGGAAGACTCCATAGGCCCATGACTGATATTTGATAGGGAATGTTCTCAGAATTCTCTGGTGGAAACTGAACCTTGTCTCCTACCTGCGTGAGAGTTTTCCTCCAGGGAGCTTGGTGGTCTCACTATAGTGTCAGTCTCTGAAGTGTGAGTGACTGGGGAGAAAAAGGCAGAGTAGGGCAGATTCTGTAATTGGGCTTCTCTCTAAACAGTTTTATGAATTCGAGGATCTTGAGAGGAGGCCCTACCTTTACCACACTCAAAACTGAATGTGATTCTTTTCACACATGTTGAGCTCTTGGATCAGGGAAGGAGAGCTCTGGATAGGTATTCAGGTTTTGCTCCTCTAAGATAGATTTAACAGTTGATGTAACTATTTCTCCAGAGAATAGGGAGTGAATTTCTTTGAAAGATTATACCTGAACATTACAACCTTTCAGCTCCTTCTGGGCAGCTTCTCTCATCATAGACCAGTTAATCAATTAGGATTCAAAACTGACCTTTCTGCAGTGTGAGGAGATCTTATAGTCAGAATGCTATATAGGAGATTAATTACAAATACAAAGTCATCACTCATTTTACTCCCAGTTCAGCCTTTTAGTCTTTAATTTTAGGTATCTCTAGCCTTCCTTGTTAATCAACCTAGATTTCTTCTCCAGTTCTAGAGATAAATCTTTCAGTTATTGTATTTATTGAAGAAGGAATCAAGCTCTTTACTCACTGGGAAATAGGCCTGGCCTAAACCATGGTTCTAAGTGAAAACTGTTCTTTTCACAATCATCTGAAACCTGACTTGGTAATGTCTCAGGATTGTTTCTCAGTAACAGCAATCTTTCTGCACTTGTCTTTCTTTCCTGGCACACATCCCCAGACAGTTGTCCAGGAGAAGCTTTTCTCTTTCTTAGTCAGTGTCTTGTGTTTTCAAATTCCTCTTGTTTTCTGAATTCTCCTAGTTTCTCTAAAATAACCTTCTCTCTGCTCTTCAAACCTGCATTCCCCAAAGGAATAACAGAGCTTCACTTCTTTGCATACTCTACAGAAGCAGACAGTAGTCATACTACATGGTAGACACATTAGCATCTCTAAAATCCAATTCACTTTCATAGCCCAAGTTCCAAATCAAGCTACACAAAAAAAATTTTTTAAGGTATTTGTATGGCAGGGGTTTGGGATAATTGATGATTGTGTTTAAATCACAGATAGCTCTCACACATTGGTTTGAGGAGGGAATTAAAAAATTTGAATTCTAAGTTTTTAAAGACCATAAAGATGATATGTAGGATGACTTACCAAATAAATAGGGGCCAACAAGAATTGTATGCTTTCAGCACATATTGAGTTAAGCTTTTTGTACCTTCTTGTTTGGCTAGCCTGCTGTCAGCTCATGAAGTTGACAGTACTGATTTTTTTTTAAACCTCCCACACAAAACAGGAGGGAAGCAAGCAGCTAACTTGTTAATAGCAGAAGCCTAACTAAAAATGGAAAAAATAAAGTATTTGGTTTCTCTATGGATTTTATATCAAGATTAAGCCACTTAATTAGCAACTAGAGACATAAATCTGAAGTTTTCTTTTGTATCTTGAGATTCCAGATCTAGAAGTTCTGAGTTTCTATTTTATTCTCATTCTTTTTGTGGGCTTTCAGTGAGGGTTGAGCATCTATCCACTGTCGGTTTCCATTCCTTTCCCTGTATTTATGAACTTCTTTACTACCTGTTCATCAATTTGTTCTTCTGTGAGTGATTACTTTTCAGAATCCACCATGATACCCAGCTTAGTTACCCTATGTAGGTGTTCATTAAATACATAAATGTCCCTTTATGTAAATTGAATAACCTGTGCATACAAATGACCACTTTTTCATCTCACTGGCAATAGACTAATTTCCTTTGTTGGTTTTGCTATCAAGAGCTAGTTTTGGAGTGATATGATTTTACCATTCTGGTTCTAAAGCAATGATTTAAGTGCTATCTACAGATGCGTATACTTGAGACTAGTGGTTCTGGATTCTTTCCTCTTTTCTGCTTTGCCATCCTTAGCATGTTGCCTTGGGTCCTTTCAAGATCACAGAATGGCTGTCACAACTGTAGACATCATATCTTTGCATCACTACATCCAGAGGCAGAGAAAGGGCACTTTCTTTTCTCAATTCTTCTTTATCAAGGTGGAAAATCTTTCCCACAGCCCATGGCAGACTTGCCCTCAGGTCTTGTTGACCAGAGTTAAGATATATGACTGTGTATTAGCTTCCCAGGAAGCTGAACTGACAGGTATGATATTTTCAGCTTCTCATTGGTAGGACTGGTAGGTGTGAGAGGTGAGAAGTGACTGTTGGTGGACAATGGAGAAAATCTACCACAAGAAGATAAGACTATGATCTATACAAAGATTAGAGATAGTTCTAGGCAATTTATCATTATACTGAATTGCTCTGTCTAGGCCAAGGGTCAGCAAACTTTTTCTGTTAAAATTGTAAATATTAAGTAGTAAATATTTCAGTAAATATTAAATATTTATAGTAAATAGTAAATATTTTGGGCTTTGATAGCCACAGATGGTCTCTGTTGCATCTTCTTCTTTGCCTTTTCTTTACTTTTTTTAAACCAACCTTTAAAAAATGTGAAAACCATTCTTAGCTTGCTGACCATATAAAAACAAGCCATAGTTTGCCAGCCCCTGCTAGGAAGGCTCAGAGGAGAAAGAGATCAGTGAGACTGAAGTCATCATTTTGAAGCTTCCTGATATTCTGGGATTTGAGTGATGCTTTGAAGGATGGGTAAGATATAGATTGAGGACACTTAGGTTGTTTCCATGTCTTGGCTATTGTGAATAATGCTGCATTGAACATAGGGGTACATATATCTTTATGAATACGTGCTTTTAACTTTTTGGTGTAGAAACCCAGAAAAGAGATTGCTGGGTCATATGTTAGCTCTGTTCTTAATTTTTGAGGAATCTCTGTACTGTTTTCCATAGAGTCTATACCAACTTGCATTCCTACCAGTAGTGTATGAGTGATCCCTTTTCTCCAAATCTTCTCCAACACTTATTTCTTATCTTATTGATAGTAGCCATATAGTGGAATACTACCCAACCATAAAAAATGATGAAATATTGCCATTTGCGACAGCACAGGCGGATCTCGAAAGTATCATGCTAAGTGAAATATGTCAGACAGAAAAGGACAAGAAGCATATGATTTCACTCATATGTGGGATATAAAACAGAAAGCAACAAACTCATAGACACAGAGAACAGTAGAGTGATTACCAGAGGAGAAGGGGGTTGGGAGGAGGATGAAGAGGGTAAAAGGGATCAAATATATGATGACAGAAGGAGATTAGACTTTGGGTAGTGAGCACACAATGCAATATACAGATGATGTATTATAGAATTGTATACCTGAAACTTATGTAATGTTATTAACCAATATTACCCCCAACAAGTTTAAAAAAAAATTTAGATTGAGAGAAAATTTTTTTTTCTGAAGAGAGTGTTAAGTGGAGAAACAAGCCTCCAATACCATAAAACAGCTGCGCGTTACATGCAAAGAGTGGAGAGCAGCAATACCTTTGCAGAAGAAAGGGATTAATTGCAAGCCAGAGTTAGGGAGTACTGTGGCATGAATACCTGGACTGCCTCAGCCACTGACATGCCAACCTGCTAAGTAGCACTGAGAAATGAAGATGCTCTTTTGGCTTAAAGCCTCTATGTTGACTTGGAGCTCAAGGGAGGCAGTGTCTCATGTAACAACTGTCTCTTCAGTAGGAGCTGTTGCTACTATGACTAATTAAAGGACAAACATCATGTGTTTAGGATAATGAAGACTATTGGTCTCTTAACCATACCTGTACACAAAGATTATAACTCATCTTCAATTTGTATTATTGTTATTGGCAGCAAGGAAGAATTGCAACAACTAATGCTAAGTCAGTTATTCATTGAACATTTGTTGAATACTTTCTGTGTGCTGGGCCCATAGAGATACATGTTGAAAAGTTCACAGTCTAGAGGGAGAGAAATAATATATAGAGGCATAATTACAATAGAGTGAGATAGGGTTAAAAATATATATGTGCTAGAAACTGTGGATGCCTAGAAGGCACACAAATTCATCTTGATTTAAACTCTCAAGTAGACTCAGTCTAATTATTGCTGTCCTTCTATAGCCATAAATTATATCCTTAATACTAGCCAATTATCTTGCAGATCTGTACCATTGATTGCAAAGAGGCCTGTGTGAAATATTATGATTGGATCAAATCCAATTCATCATCTCTCCAGAAAAAGCAATTTCAAACATTCTGCTGCTACTACTGAGTTTTTAGGATCCTCTTAATGTACAAAGTATATAGCTATAGTGTTACTTGGTCACTTAATTTTGTGCTTCCTACTATACTGGTATGAATATTGGGTTCTAAAAAACATTTGTTTCCCTGGTAAAACTTGCAAAAAAAAAAGATTCTGTGGTAGGCAGAATAATGGCCCCCAAAAGGGTCCTCATCTTAGCTCCCTAAGAACTTGTGAGTATTTTATGTTATGATATGTTAGGGGAGATGGGAATTAAGGTTGCAGATAGAATTAAGCTTGCTAATCATATGACTTTAAAATAGGAAGATTTTCCTGGATTACTGGAGTAGGGGACAATGTAATGAGAATGGTCTTAAAAGTGGACGAAGGAGACAGAAAGGAGCTTGGTTTGATATATGAGAAAGACTCAATCCATTTTTGCTGACTTTAAGATGAAGGAAGGAGGCCACAAGTTAAGGAATGCAGGTAGCCTCTAGATGCTGGAAAAGGCAAGGAAATGGATTCACCTGTATAAGTTTATTAGGGCTGCCAGAACAAATAGCATAAACTGGTGGCTTAAACAATAGAAATTTATTTTCTCACAGATCTGGAGACTAGAAGTCAGAGGTCAGCGTGTTCATAGGGTTGTTTGTTTGTTTGTTTGTTTTTGTAGATGCCTGTTTTCTTCCTCTGTCTTTACATGGTCTTCCCTCTTGTGTGTTTGTCTTGATCTCGTTCTCTTATAAGGACACCAGTCACATTGGATTAGGGCCAACCCTTTTAACCTCACTTTAACTTAATTACCTCTTTAAAAACCGTATCTCCAGATACAGCAACATTGTGAAGTACTAGGAATTAGAACTTCAACATATAAATTTGGGGGAGGGGGACACCATTCAGCCTATAACACTCCCCTAGAGTTTCCAGGAGGAACATGAGTCTGCCATCACTTTGATTTTAGGACTTCTCTAGAACTGTAAGATAATGAATTTGTGTTTTTTTAAGCCATCAAGTTTGTGGTAATTATTACCGCAACTTAGAAAATGAATACGATTGCAAATAACCTGAATTTATTAATAGGAGACTGATTAAATTATAGAACATCTATACAATGGAATATTATACAGTGATCAAAAATAGTGAAATGTTCATTGATAGGTAAATAGATGAACAAAATGTGGTATATACATACAATGGAGTATTATTCAGCCTTAAAAGGGAAGGAAATTTTGACAATTGCTACAACATGGATGAATCTTGAGGACATTTTACTAAGTGAAATAAGACAGTCACAAAAAGACATATACTGTATGATTTCATTTATATGAGGTATCTAGAGTAATCAAACTCATAGAAACAGAAAGTAAGATAGTAGTTGCCAGGGGCTGTAGGAGGAAGAAATGAGTTTTTTAATAGGTATAGAGTTTTGGTTTTGCAAAATGAGGAAGTTCTGGAGGCTGATTGAAGAACAATGTGAATATGCTTAACACTAATGAACTCTACACTTAAAAATGATTAAGATGGTAAATTTAATGTTACATCATTTTACCACAATTAAAAATTTTTTAAATAGTGAAACAAAGATACTAAGTTAAAAAGGCAATGACAGAAAAATAGGTATAGTGTTCTTGCATTGTATATTTTAGAGAAAGGATATATATATACACGCACATGTAATGCTTATGTGTAACAGTATCTCTGAAAAGATATTCAAGAAACTGGCATAGTGAATATTTCTGGGAACGGGATTGTACAGAACTAAGAGATTACAGGACTGGGATGGAAAGAAAAATTAAATATTCTCTGACATTTTCTGAATTTTGTTTACCATATGCATATATTACATATTGAAATAATGATTTTTACTGAGCTTATAGACACAGGGACAGATTAATGGTTGTCATTGGTAAAGGGTGGGCAAAATGGGTGAAGGGAGTCAAAAGGTACAAACTTACAGTTATAAAATAAGTCATGGGAATGTAATAATAATTTTAAAAAGAAATAATGGTTTTTAAATGTGTATTAGGGACCTCAGAGAGAGTTTTCTCAGTTAGGTCATCCTTAGGCTATGAAATCACTTTATCAGTCCAGTTACACCTAAGTGTCAGGGTAAATAAGATCTACTTCATGTCTTGGCCTTTAAAGGGTTAAAAGCTCTTAGTCCCAAAGTGGTCATCAGACTTTAGGGTACACATGTATGTTATTTATGTCTAACAGCATATTTTCAAAATCTCTAGTTTAAGAACAACTACAATGTATATTTTTCACTTAAAACCCCAAAAATAGTTGAGGGGGGAAAAGATGGAGGAAAAAGAGAAGACAAAAGAAATGTAATAGTCAATGTTTTCTGTTTCTTAAAATCACATAACCTGTACCAAGAATAGAATAAAAGAAACTTAACAGTAACAACAGGTTTTGACTCTTGTGGGATTATTTCTTAAGACTTCTGCTTGCAAATTGTTAGGTAACTGCACAAGTTGATTTTAACACTCTTCAAAACATCCTTCTTAGCACATGAGTCCTTGTACCATACATTCCATATAAAGATTGCAACGTGTTATTACTATAATTGTTGCTTAGAAACTGTTCTTGAAACTTCTTGTTATATATGGATGTGTTTTCCTTACTAACAACCTTAGCCCATGTTTTTCTCCAAACAATAGGTGGCCAAAGGGGCATATTTCCACAGAGCCATATCCTTATATTTGTGGGTCTTGCATATCCATAAAAAAAAAAAAACCAAAACATTGTTTTTGGAAACTGTTCAGATATCTTTCCCTTTGGTTTGCAGTTTTACTGTAGCTAACTCAGCACCCAGAAAAATGCTCAGTGGGGTTACTATAAATTATAATTAATGACTCATTGTGAGCTCAATACTTCAGAGTTATGTAGGGAATACAACTTTGTATCTATTTAGAAGTGAAACACTTATAGTTTTATAGAAGCAAAATTTCCCTAGATGGCCAGTTTCTTTGAAAGCAAATATAACCCAAATGTGTAAGCCTTTTTTTTTTTACGTGTAGGAGGGAGATTATTATTACTGTAATAATATTTGATGTTGTTGTTGTTGTTAGAAACAGCAGTAGTAGTAACATCAGAAGCAAAATCATGCTAAATGTTTTTCTTATATTACTTCTCATACAGTCTTCCCAACGACCCTATTAAATAGATGGTATTGTTGTGCCCATTTTTATGGATGAGGAAATTGTGCTCAGAAAGATTAGATAATGTGTTCAATATCACAAAGCGATTAAGTGACAGAACCAGGATATGAGCTCAGTTTAGTTAAGATTTAGGCTTGTACTTCCAACGCAAGAATATGAATTCGACTTTATTCTCTTCAAAATTCCTACTAAAATAGCCAAAGGGACATTAAAAAAAGAAGGAAGGAATGAAGGAAGGAAGGGAAGGAAGGAAGAAAAAGGAAAGAAAATTGATATCTGCACTACAAACTGGAGAGGATCACCATCCTCATGCTAGAAGAAACATTAGAGGACTTTCCATAATATGAAATTCAGGCGAGACCAGGTCATAAGTAAGGCAGTTCACTCTGCAGAACAGTTCACTCTACAGAACCCAGGAACTAGCAATTGAAGTTACCAAGTACCTCAGAAGGCAGAGGAAAGAACTCAAAATGTCCTTGCCTTCCATTAGGATTTAATTTAGAACTAAATGTTAGTTGCAAATAAATACTTGTTCTACAAACTGATATTTTTAATGCTACCAGCACACTTAAATTGATACTTTGTATATTATCGAATTGAATTTCAAGTAATAAGTATGCAGTAAAGTCTTAAAATAGCTATAAGAATGCAGGTGTCATTACACGACCTCTTTAGTGAAAAATCATTTTCAAAGAGCTAGTGTAAACATGCTGAAATATGTACAGACAAGAATGAAAACTTTAAAATCTTAACTAGTTTAATTTGGATTAATTAATTTATAGTTTTCTCTGTTTTCAGTTTATATATGCCGTGGCAGTGACAAATCACTTTTGATATGCTTAATATTATCTATATTGTCATCTTTTGTGATAAGAGATTTGGGGAAAATTTAAAGCAGCTTTGATTTCTACCTTATTAATTCCTTCAAATATTTAGTTATTTATTAAGCCTTTAGCTTTTCTAATATGACTTTTAGAAATCTTCAAGTATTTTGTAGACTAATTTAAAAAAAAGACAAATGAAGAGTAAGTGTTATTTTTCCCCCTCCAAAATGCAAGGTAGTAAGAAATAAAGAGATTGCATTTTTAGGATTTAAAAAATGATTTTAAATACTTGGTTGTTTTTGTTTATTTTCTAAAAGAGGAAGAGGGAGGAATAATAGAAGATTAGACTTGGTTATAAGAAGAAAAACCAAAAGTAGACAAAAGATCATGGTAGAAAAAGGTAAGAAGGAAATAAACCAGTAGAAAGCAATTACCAGAAATAATGACTCTGAGCTTTACTTTCTTTCATTTAAGTTGATTTGCACTCTCAAACTCTTAACCTCTGCAGATATTCAGCTGATTGAAACAGCCTCAGCTTTGAAAGATCAAAGTAGGAGTCAACTAGAATAGCCATAGAGTAGTTATATATGATTAAGTTTAAGCCAGTGGTAGTGAGAAGTTTTAGTTGTTTTTTTTTTTTTTCAGGAACTTTACTGAGATATAATTGACATACAAAAGACTACATATAGTTAATGTATACAATTTGAATAGTTTGAACATATGCATACACCTGTGAAACTATCCTTATAATCAAGGTAATAAACATATCCATCACCTTCAAGTTTCCTTGTGCCCCTTTGGGGGTTTTTTTGTTGTTTGTTTTGTGGTAAGAACATTTAACAAGATATCTACCCTTAAAAATTTTTTTAAATGCACAATGTTGTTAACAATAGGCACGTGTTGTTCAGCAAATCTCTAAAACTTACTTATCTGGCATATCTGAAACTTTATGCCCACTAAACAGCAACTCCCACTTCTTCCTTCCCCTCAGCCCCTGCAACCACCACTGCTACTATAAGTTTGACTATTTTGGTTACCTCAAATAAAGAGAATCATGCAGTATTTGTCCTCTTGTGACTGGCTCATTTCACTT
Source organism: Pteropus alecto (assembly GCF_000325575.1). Classification (NCBI taxonomy): domain Eukaryota; kingdom Metazoa; phylum Chordata; class Mammalia; order Chiroptera; family Pteropodidae; genus Pteropus; species Pteropus alecto. The sequence goes on along the minus strand of NW_006443570.1, from coordinate 20,681,701 downwards.
AGCATAATTTCCTCCAGGCTCATCTATTTTCTCATGTATGACAGGATTTCCTTCTTTTTTAAGGCTGAATAATATTCCATTGTATGTAATACCACATTTTCTTTATCCATTTGTCTGTCAATTGGAATTTAGGTTTTTTCATATCTTGGCTCTTGCGAAGAATGCTACAATGAACATTGGAGTGTAGATATTACTTGGAGATCCTGATTTCAGTTCTTTTGGATTTATACCCAGAAGTGGGATTGCTGGATCATATGGTAGTGAGAAATTTTGATTACATAAGCATATATATCTCTATATAGGGATAGCTTGGTTTCTAGCAGCTGTTACCTAAATAACAAACATTCAAATGGAATTTAATGGGTCAGAGTTGGAGCTTTTTCTCTTTTTTTGTGTGTTGTTAGTTATAAGGGAAAAGTACTCTGTATTACCAGCTAATTGTTTCACACCTTTGTCTCATTTTTCTTATCAGTCTTTTAGACAGATTTTGAAAAAGAGATTGGAGAGTGGAAGAAAGGTTTTAAATTGTTTTGTGGAATCTGTCAGGGGGATTTCGGTAGGGCATGTCTTTTGCCTCTTCTTATAAACACTTGTTAGCAGAAAGCTAATGAGGCCATGTTAGTGGTTAGATTTCCCAAGCATGTCCCGTGTTGTATTTTAAAGCCTGTCTCTAAACAGTCATATCAAATATGTACCTTTGAAAATGGAGATACACAAACACAAATCTGTCCATTCTGGGAAGAGTCCAGAGTACATATTATAAAGAGTTAGCACCATTTTTACAGAAAAAGGATATCCAAATTGGAAACCAAAGAAATGCTTCTGCTAATCAGACATAATCAACTTTCCAATCACCTAACCAATTGCCTGTTGGCTTTATTCTCTCCAAAATAGCCATCGCTAATCATAATTGCAGCTTCTCACCTATGAGCTAACACTGACTCAGTGATTTCTGCTGGCTTTTTCCCTCATGCTTGTGGCCCCCTTCTTCTGGATCTCTGAAATGATCTTGTTTATATTACAGAGCTCTCATTTGGAAGGCAGTGAATCAGCAGCGTTACTTTGCTGTGAATGTGAAGAATCAGAAATCTTTAGTGATTCCAATGTACGTAGGTATACAATTTTATACAGCCTTTGGTGATTCAAATGAAAGCTTTTGGGTAAATTTGTCTCTTAAATACAACTGGGATAGTGTCTATTATTTTATCTATTTGGCCTCACTCAGCCAAATAGTCTGGGAAGGCAAATAAGTGGCTTAGAATGAATGCATATATAAATAGTATTATACATTTGTATGCGTAGTAATCTCTCCTCAAAACATATCTATCAAAGTAGAAAATGTATCACCCTGGAACCTTGAGTGAGTTTCTCTCAATAGGGAATATGATTGTTTTTGTGGGGTTTATTAAATTTTTTTATGGTCGGTAGTATCCTTTTCCTATGACAGCTGCTTGGTATTGGTGCTGCCAGTGGACCTTTATTCCCCACATACATAGACCTTACATATCCTGGCTATTGATAATGTTAAGCCAAATAGTGTTATAATTACTGGGCTGGAGAGTCAGCTAGATCATCTCAAATGTAGAACTAATTCCATTTCCTGAGATGTTATAGATTTTATTTATCTCATCTGACCTCCAGTTGCTTTAATTATTGCAAATTGCCCATGGGATCAGGCTGAAGTTGGCGAATGACTTAAATTGACTTTTTAAAAAACGTAAATATCTCTTCCATACTAGCCTTTGCTAGTATGGCTAAAACTAGGTTCTGCAAGCCTTCATGATAAAAATCTGGGTTCTGTCAATTTCAGGATGTTTATTGTGTATAGTAGGCAGTCTATAAATATTGCTGAAGTTTCACCAATAGAACCTCTCCCCTCCCCCTCTCTGTAAGCTGTGCCTCTCAAGTATATCACTGTAGGACTGCCTGCTCTTATACTGTCTTCTTGAACATGGCATAATGAAGGTGATCACTATGGTAGGACCTCATTCAACTATTGTATTGATTTACCTGGCTGCACTTCATTCAACATTGATGAAAAGTCCGGAAAGGCATGAAGTCATTTATTGTGACTCACTAGTAGCTGGTGTGGTGCTCATTTCCCTAGTGATCGAAAACATTAACTGATAAATTCTTATGAACACTCATTTATTATCAACATTTGAGAGTGGAAAGGTTGTATTCTTTGCCCAGTGTCGTGTGATAAGCAGGGGCAGCACTGACGTCAGATCTCAGCTGACAGTCATAAGTGAGCTCATTATTAGCAAGCAGCATTACGATTGGTGGAATGTGTACCAGTCTCCTGTATACTACCCTTCAAGATTAATTTGTTCAGTCTATAGTAGAGTCCTCTGGACTTAGACTGAGTTATTGTTTTAGCTGATTTTGTCTTAAAGAGACCAGTGAATGACAATCTACATGAAGAATATTCTTATGAAGTTGGACACATGATGAAAAATAACTCTAATTTTAATGGTTTTCTTCCTTAGAAATAATTAGTTGGGTGTATGTATTTGCAGATTACTCTAGATTGCTTTATTTTATTGCCAGAACTTTCATTCATTTAAATCAGATTCGTTGTCTTCTTTTCCTCTTGAAGAGGCAAAGATGGTTATGTGTACTTTGCTGGTGTTTTTAAAGATATTGGATCCTCCTCCTGTTTTGTTTGCACGGGGAGTATTTCCTACACTTTTTTCACTTTTCTCAGATCCCCATTCCCAACCTCACATCAAAGAAAATTAAAGAGCTCCTTCCCAATTCGAAGGTTTAAATGTAAAAACAAAATTATTTGTAGAGCAAACAAACAGATTGAAATCCTCACTTTGAATTTTCTTCAAAGGAAATGGTATGGGATCTTGATAACTATTTGTAATAGAAGTTAACTGATGTAAAGAAGAGCAGAAAATAAAGGCAGTCACTGAAGAACTTTCTTCAGTCTTGAGATGACAGAACTTTGGTTAGCTATATTCGTTTATTTACTTATGCATGCATTCATCTATTCACCAAGCATCATCGGGCCCAGGGCTGTGGGGGTTAGGTATAAAATATACAATCTACCCTATAAACAAACTTTTGGCAATAAGAAGAATATGGTCTGAGGTTCTAATGTAAAACATGGTGACTATAGTTGATAACACTGTATTGTATAACTACTAAAAGAGCAGAACTTGTATATTCTCACTAGAAAAAAATACATATGTGAGGTGATGGATATGTTAATTAAATCAGATGGGGGGAATCTTTATACAGTGTATATATATATGAAATCACCACAATATTCACTTTAAATATCTTACACTGTAATTTATCAATTATACCTCAATAAAGATGAAACTTTCAAAAAAAATCTACTCTAGAAAAATGGATAAGCTATGCTTCAACAAATTAGTTTTATGGATATTCATGGAAAGCCATGAAATGGAGAGGAGAAAATCATTTGTATTCAATAAATAGGGAGAAGAGAAGAAATCTGTGGATGAGTGGTAGAAAATTTGGCTACAGGCAAAAAAGGAATGACTCTATCTGGAAGAGGGCCGGCTGCCTTAGATCTCTTGGGGCTTTCCTGGGAGGAGTATAGCCAGGTCTCTGTCCCTTCTCTAGTCTCATTCAGCTTCTAGGGAACCAGGTAAAGGTTAGAAGCAGCTACTTGTTCCTTCTGCTGTGTACAGGGTTGTTGGAGGCCTCCATAATGGGAGAAGGGACTACCTGCCCCAGAACAAGATGACAGTGTGATTAGAAGAGATCATGGAGGAAGAAGATACTGGCCCTAGCTGCAGGAATTTCACTTTGGCTCTAGATAGGAAAGAATGTAAGCAGTGACTAGAGCAGGTTGGGATACTAGTGGCTTCCACAGCCACTGAGACTCCTGATTGTCCTCTCCATTCCCCATCCCATACCTACTGCTATCCTGCCTCAAAGGAGAAAAAACTGCATGAGCTGAGATTCCAATTACTATTTGTGGGGAATCAGCTGAAAACAATTGGATTCACTACTATTGTAGGGTTATTTCTTCCCCAGCCTGGAGGTCAGGAAATTCTTGTTATATTACTTTACTTCCTAAGAATACAACTAATTTCTTTGCCTTCTTTTCATGCTCTTTGGATTCCACTCCCACCCTATCAGACAAGAAGATGGATGCATATAGGTGGTTATACTTTTTTTGTGGTCTGTTCATTCTTTTGCTTGGATATTACATCCTTGTGCGGAATGCATTTTCTCTCTATGCAATCAAAGCAGCTTTTATGTTTGAATAACCCAGTGAAAGGAAGAGGTGTTAGCCTTGTGTTATTAAAGAAAAGAAGAAAAAAAAAAGCCACTCTCAGAATCAAATGTGGAAAAGGCAGACAAAAAGAAAATCTAAAATATAAGAATTATTTGGTTTAGAATACTTTATATTTTAAAACTGTAGATTCGGATTCTCCTTTAGGGCAGGATAAATATCTTCAGAATAAAACGGTATCCTTGTATATGGCAGCTTCTTTGGAGGTTTTTACATGTTCTCACTTTGTGAGGTGAGAGAATGGCTTTGGAGAGAATATTTAACCTAATACTGTGTTCAAAATAAAGGATTTAAGAATTTTTAAAAAATTATTAGTATTAAGATAAACCCTAATTCAAGGCCTACTAGGAGTAGTGTACCTGTGGATTGAAGGAGTAGTGTACCTGTGGATTGAAGATAGAAGAGACTTGAATCTTCAAGATTCATCTGAAGCATCCTGTTTTTCTTATATGTTTTAAGACTTGGAATATGGTATGTGGGATGATAAAAACAATGAATGATTTGTTAGCTCAGAAAGTAAAACTTTTGAGGGATGAACTGCTATCATTAAATTTACTTTTGTAAGTCTCTAGAGATTACGAGTACAAACATGATGCTTGTAGATAAAACTACAGATACAATAATAGCAAACTGGTTGTCTGGAAGGTGGTGATGGTGTCTGGGCTGACAGCATGTACATCAGTCATTTCTGATGATTTGTGTTTACCTCTTCCTTTCAGCTCTCTATACTGTGTGTATTTTTTATTTCTTTTTTTAGACCATTTGCAGAGACATAATTTCACTAGCCAACACACACAAATATAAAAAGCAAGGGGAAAAATTTGTTGCCAAGGAGATCTGGGTTTTATTATGGGGTTCAAATGGCCAGTTAGCCAACAGCAAGCAGCTGTCCAACCAGAGTTTGAGATTGTGTGAATTGTTTATGCATAACCTCTACTGATTAGGGCACCTGGTCAGAAAAGGGGATCAAAGTGTTGCTGGTGGGAAAAACATAGTTTCACCATGATCAGTATTATTATTTTTTGCATTGGAAGGGGTTCTGATCCAATTGATTACACTGGTAGAAATCTCCTGTGATGTTAAACTTATTTTACTTTGTTCAAGAATAAGATATAAGAATAGCTTGACTATTTTATCCTAGAATAACAAATGAGAAGTAATTTTCAACTTTTCTTTTTTAAAATTTTACTCTCTTGAGTTGCTTATTTGAGGAGAAATGAGATTTGCAGTAATCTTGGGTACAAAGGCTATTTTTAAAATTAGCTTTATCATTTACTGAGTGTTTCTCATCATGGCTGCACATTAAAATCACCTTGATCTTTTAAAATAATTTAATAATAGGGTCACCGTCCAGTTAAATCAAGATCTGTGTGAGTGGGACCCTGGTATTGGATTTTTTTTAAATGCTCCCAGGATTATTCTAATATGAATCAAGGATTAAGCACCACTTTTTAAACTCTAGCTATGCTCATTTTTGCACCTCCAAATCAGAGCTTCTGTCTGCGACATGTTAACATGTCTTTCTTCGAAGGGCTGATAAAATGTTATATTGACTAGAATTATAAGAGTTGACAGCATACATTTGATAGCTCAGGTACAACATAATTAACATCTATTCCTTAGCTAGGCATTTGTTAAAAGAGGAGTAAGGCTCTGAAATTAGGTGATTCACAAATCCTCAGTAATCCTGTGACAATGAAAGGTAAAGTTTTCTATGAGGTTATTACTCTTCCTGTGTCAGTACTGCTGGGAGCTCACATAAAGATGAAGAAGTAAAGAGCACTTTTATACTTTGTATATTATACTCTTATTGAAATAAAATATACTGAAAAGCACACTTTATGTATATCTTGATGAATTTTCACAAATCGAAGTTTTCACAAACACATCAAGAAGCTGTGCAACCTTTACCTAGATCAAGAAATGGAGTATTATCATTCCCCTCCACCAGTTCTCTCTTCCACCAACTCTCCCTACCTTTGCTCTCTTCCAGTCACTACTCATCCTCCCAGCCATCATTCCCCAGAGATAACCAGTATCTTGACTTCTTGACCACATGATTTTCATGTGAGCATCAGGCTATGTGCTTTAGAGCAGGGATCCTCGACCCCTGGGCTGCTAACTGGTACTGGTTAGTGGCCTGTTTAGAACCAGATCACACAGCAGGAGGTGAGCAGTGGGTGAGCGAGCAAAGTTTCATCTGTATTTGCAGCCATTCCCTAGCGCTAGCATCACCTCAGATTATCAGGCATTAGATTCTCATAGGAGCATAGGTCCCAAAAAGATTGGGGATTGCTGCTTTAGAGGACCCTCCTGACCTCCAGAATCAGCTCGACATCACGTTTATAATAGTTTAAGAGCTCAGGCTCAAGGTTCAGACAGCCTGGGTTAGAATCCCACTGCATACTGGCTTTGTGACTCTGCTTCTCTAAGGCTCACTTCCCCCATCTGTAAAATGGAGATAATAATGGTACTTGTTCATAGAGTTGTTATAATTAAATGAGATAATTTATGTAAAGTATTTAGGGAGCCTGGTACATTATCTGTGCTGAGAGAAAGGACAGATACAAGATTCCCTGGTGTCACCATCTCTTCAACAGTCAGAACAATGCTACTGTTATTTATGGGCACAATTAAGTTCATAGTCCAACCCCGGAGAGAAGGAGGAGGAAAAAGTGGGCATTCTTCACTATCCTTGATTTAACTTGCATGACTAACTTGTAGCAGCTTCTAAAATATATTATTTAAATTCATAAAATGACTATTGAAAGGCCAAAAACTTTCTCTTATGAATCTTTATATTCTCCACAGGGCCTACCACAGTAATTTGCAAATTGCACATAGTTAATGGCTTGGCTAAAAGAATCTAAAAATGCTTCAGGCACACCATGCTTTCCTGTACTGGATTTGTATTGGTCAGAATTCTGGTCCTTCTTTTGACCAGCGACATATTTTTGAGACATCTGGCATAATAAGACAGAGAATATAGCCAGTGAAATAATTGTAGGTAGAAACAAGGAGCCTAATTTACAAAATCAACCAAATAACAAACTCCAACTAGCTAAGCTGTCCTTTCATAATATGAGGCAGGACTTTCTCAGACTCTCCACCCCCCTATCCCCCCTGATTATGGCTTGGAAATAATTTACCCTTTGGAAGGTAATAAGACAATTTATTGAGCACTTACTATTTTCCAGACATGCTAAGTGATTTACATACAATTTAATGTTGAATCCAAGTCTTTTAGTATTTCTCGTTTAAAGCTGAAGAAACAGAGGTTTGTTTAAAGTATGTGACATGCTGGTGGTAATAGCCAATTCTGCCTGACACTTCCTGCTTGAGCTCTTAACCTTATGCTGGATTGCCTTTGCCCTTGAATGGAATATTTTTATTCTGGTGCTATGAGGTCAGGGGCAAATGGAATAGTGGTTCTCAGCTCTGGCTTTGCACCAAAATAATTTGTTGACCCTTTCAAAAACAGACACTCAAATCTCACTTTTGGAAGTTTCTCATTCAGTGGATCTTGGATGAGTCTCAACATCTTTATTCTTTTCAAAGCTCCATAGGTGCTTCTTCATTTAGCCAGAGTTGAGAATCGTGGTTCTTAGAAATTCCCTAGGGTAGAATTAAATTAAAGATTTGGGAGCATCCAAAGACTGATTTTGGAATATTACAATGACACATTGTTATTAGAAGTGTAGAGAAGGAGGAGATAGCTTAATAACAATCAGGTTTCATGTTTCAGGGAGTGAGTAAGACAGTATTTATCACTGGAAATTGGATATATCACTGAGATATTTTATAGCCAGATTAATTCTCCATTCTTTCTATGAATTTCTCGAGTGTACTCAAGCACAGTCTTTCTCAACCCTAGTTTGCCCTCCCAGATATCTGTTTTCTCAGTGCCTGGGGTGGAGTCCTAGTGAAGTTGCAGTTTCAAAGCTATTAGACAAGAACTGCTACCCCTGGAGAGGGCGGTAGGTGGCCCTGTTTAAAACAATGTCTTGGGAGAGTTGTAAATTTAACAAATTCTTGATCTTGATGGGTCTTGTCTTCTGAGTTCTTCTTAATGCCTTTTGTTTATTTTTTTTGTCATCTTACAGTGTGCTTTGGCAGCAGGGAAGGGTTAGTAATTCTTCCTTTCACTTTAAAATTAGGAAAGTTGAGTTACAAAGACTATGACTTGCTGAGAACTATAACTGAAATAATGGCTAACATTTGTTGAGCATTAACCATGTGCCTGCAAAGTGGGCTTCCAGAGCTTTTTGCTAATTGCCAGGCTCAGTATTGCATGCAATGACTATTTTGTAGTACATGAAGTAGGCAACACTGAGCAATTACTCCCACCCTGATAAGAGCTTTTCCAGTGAATCACTTAAGGCAGGGATCCCCATCCCCGGGCCACAGATCAGCATGGTCAGGTCTGTGGCCTGTTAGGAACTGGGCTGCACAGCAGAAGGTGAGCGGCAGCAAGCAAGCAAACCTTCAACTGTATTTGCAGCCGCTCCCCAGCATTAGCATCATCGCCTCAGCTCTACCTCAGATCATCAGGCATTAGATTCTCATAGGAGCACTGGTCCTTGGTACCAAATAGGTTGGGGACCACTGGCTTAAGGAATCTTTCTACCTCATAGCATCCCCGTATAAGGATTTCATAAACAGGTTGGGACCCTTAGAAAGTATACAAATAAAATCCCACTCCCATTTGACAAGAGAAATAAAAGCCAATTGAAGCCAAATAAGCTTTTGATTTTTATATTGCTTACATCATGTTGCCCTCAATAAACAAATTTCTTTTTCTTAAAAAAAGAAAAGAAAAATATATTAAGTAAAAGTTTAATGAATATGTTTGGTAATAGGAGACAATAATGGTTAAGTGAATTATGGTAATATTAACTCATGAAGTTAATGAAAAACATGAAAACTATAGTTTAATGAAAAACATGAGAACTATAGTTCTATAAGAAATAGTATATGAAATGTTAAGTGACAAAAGTAAATAAAATGAAAATTTTTCATTTCTACCTTACTCTTAGGACAAAATAAGTTACAGATGGAGCAGAGAATTAAATGTAAAAAAAATGGCATTACAAGGAAGAGCATATAGAAGAAACATTTTTTATAATCTTGGAGTATGACACAAAACCCAAAGCCATAAAAGAAAACACAGATGAATTCAAATACATAAAGTCAGAAATTGTACATTAAAAGCTTCTATAAATAACATCGGAAACATATTAAGAAAAAGATTTTTAACACATGACAAAGCTAATTTCTATAATACATAATGCGTTCTACACATTTTTAAAGATCAGAAACAATAGAATGATGCAAAAGAAATTAACAAACTTTAACAGAAAAAGATATACAAATGGCTCTTCAACATATGAAAAGATATTCATTAGTCCTCATAAACATTTTTTTACCTCTCAGATTGGTAAATATCAAAAAAAAAATTTGCTATTGCATTGTATTGGCAGAGGGCAGTGAAAGAGGCATTGCTATATGTGTATTGTTGGTAGAATGTAAATTAGAATAACCTCCATGGAGGACAATTTGGAAACATCTATCAAAATTCTGAATGCCCATAGTATTTGTTCCAGAAAGTTTCATTAGTAGAAATTTATCCTCTAAAAATATTCCTCTATTTATGAAATTTCATATATTCAAGGATAGTCATTGTAACATTGTTGATAATAGCAAAAAATTAGAAGTAGATGTCTATCAAATGTTTCCATATCAACTGATATGGAACTGTCTCCTTTTGCTAAAAGAAAATACAAGGGTGCAAGGCAGTATGTGTATCATTTGTGTGAAACAAAATCAGAAACAAAAACTAACAGAAAACATTTATATAGATTCTTAAATATATCTAGATTGTACCTGGTAATATACATAAAAATTTTAAATGGCAATTATCTTTAGGGAGAAGAACTTGTGTTGGCTAGGGGAGCAGGTGTGAGATGGAGACTTACTATTTAATGTTTATCATATTGTCCTTTTTGAATTTTGTACCATATGCATGTGTTACCTACTTTTTTAACCTACTTTTTTAAATACTAAAACCATTTAAAAGAGGGTGGGGGACAAAATTTCATAGCCATCATTTATTCATTCCACAAATATTATTTTAAAAGAAAGAAGAAAAAGATAGCACTTTTTCTTTCTGCCTAAAACCTAGAGAGACAGATAGATAAATAAAATTATTGTGGTAAGTGTAATAATGGAGTAGATGTGTATGCTAAGTATAGTTGTGGCACAAGAAGAGAATAATCCATTCTTTGCTTGATATGTCAAGTTTAAAAATGAAAATTTACATATATACTCTGATTACAACTACATAAAAGCTATATATAAACAAATAACAAAGAGGAATTGAAACTCACAGAGGAAGACTTAAATATATGAGTTTCATTCAGTTGGTGAGGATATAAAGGATTTTGGAGTATCTAAGTTGTATTCACATTTTAGAATCAAGTTTTTGATTATTTACTTTATATTTTTAAAAAGTAAAGTAATCTAGGATTCTGTAGATTTTCAGCTCCAGTTTAGCATCTCTTACTTGTACTCTTAAAGATGAGAAGATAGGAAATACTGCATTTGCCCCCAAGTTAATACAGGGGATAAACTTATTACCACACACACCTTTCTACTTTTATCCACTATTTAGGCGTGAATCTCTCCAGGCTACTATGAAAAGCCTTAGAACTGATTAGTGTACAGGTTTTATCTGTATAAGTGTTTAATTATCTTCAGAGGGGGTTTCTTTCTAAATTTTTTGGTATATAACTGCCTTTTTCTTTCCCAAGGAACTTCTTTAACACTAGCAGACCCTTACCAGAGCCATTTTTAGATGCCTTAAAGGTGAGTTGCAGAGCAGCCAAGACTATATTAAGCAAGAATTTATGGCCTTTCCTGTTATAAGCTACATATAACAAGTAAATACCAATTAAAATCCACTGGAACATTAATCTAATGTGATGTTGCTGTGTCATAATACTTTAAATTCTACCATATGAAGTTATGTCCAGGTCTTATGATCAGCTCCATCTCTCATTAAGTCATATTTTAAAGCACTACTGCTTCATTTCCTTCTCCATTTGTGGATTTCACTGGTCTGGTTCTGTGCCTCTATCTTGAACTATTTAAACTGGCTCAGTCTGGAGCAGTGGAACCAGGCACAATACCGAAAAAAGTGGAGCAGAACTGGCCTCGATACTTCCTTCACTGCCTATAGTCACACTTCCTTGCCTGACCCCTATACCTTCAGGGCATGACCTTTTCATTTCTTATGTATACCTTTTATTCAGTTATTCTTTCAGCAAATATGTACAGCATACTTCCTATGTGCTAGGCACTCTGCTGTTTGCTGGGGATATAGCAGTACCTATAACAAACATGGTGCCTCCCTTTGAAACTTACATTCTAGTAAGGAAAGGTGGTCTCAAACAGCTAATTATGTGGTGAATTTTTAAGTTATAATTCTGAAAAGAGGAAAGTACACCATACTATGAGAATATAGCAAGCCAGGACCTGAGCTGCTTAAGTGTTAGTGATCAAAGGAGGGCTTACTTGGAGAACTGGTGTTTTGAATTCTGCTCTAAAAAGTGAGTCAAAGTCAACTAGAGAAAAGCTGAATGGAGAGAGTAGGGAAGGAAATACAGGTCAGGACACTTATGGCATGTTTAAGGAACTGAAAGAATGCCCATGAGGTTGGAACATAGAAAATAAGAGAGGAAATGCAAGATGATGCTGGGAAGGTCAGAAAAGGCCAGATGGTGCAGAGTCTTGTAAGCTAAATTAAGGATTTTAGACTTAATTCCTCAGACAATACGCCACTGAAGAGTTTTCAGTTGACGAGTGAGAAGGTTAACATTTTTGAAAGGTCTACCCGGCTTTACTTTGGAGAATGGACATCTGTTAAGTTTATTTTAGCCATAGACAGTTGGGACTTCATTTTTCTGTGATTTGATTTGGTTAACCCATTCATTGGGGTTGGAGCTCTTAATAAGAGAGAGGTTAATGGAAAGGTAGTGTGGCATGGTGGTGAAGAGTGTGTGACCCTGGATAAGTTACTTCTGTAAGTGTCAATTTCTTTATTCAAAGAATGAATATAATAGTATACCTGCTTCATGGGGCTATTGTGATGATTAAATGAGATACTGTCTGCAAAACACTTAGATTAAGGCCTCCTGGCACATAGTAATCCTGTAATAAATGTTAGCCACTGTAACAGTCTAACAATCTCAATCTGTTCCTCTGAGAATTACCCATTCTTGGTGGCCCTTGGAGTAGTTTTCCATCCATAAATCACATGTGGACTTGTCTAGCCACCATCACTGCACTATAGGAATCTAGCCTATTTAACTAGTAGAGAAACATTATGCATGAAGTTTAATTTTACAAATGTCTTTTGGAGATGAAAATGGAAGCTGAGGAATGGTTGCTTGCTTTAACCCTAGCTATAGTTTTGCTTTGAAGCTTGCTTTTTACAAATACCAATGAGTGGGTTCTGACACTTGCAGGAAACTCAACAATGTAGTTTGTTGCTTGGAAACATCTGTTTCCCACAATACTAGGTAACTACTGTGTGTAATTATACTGCCAAGCAAAACTTCAAGTTGATCAATGTTAATTGTTGACAGTATTTGAAACGTTAATAATGTCTCCCCATAAACTGCTTTTCCAAAAAAGATTGTTCCAGTTTTACAAAAGATTTAAATGCCATTGATTTCTTCATTCAGTGAGATATAAGTCTAGGTCTGGAAGCTAGGTGGGATCTTCTAATTTAATATTTTCTAGAAGTTAGTACATAGAAAGTGTGTTTTCTCTGATGCTTTAAAATTTGCCACATTACATGCTTACAGAAATTCTCACTGTCTGACTTTTGTTATCTTTAGCCTATTCTCCAAAATTGTACATTTCTGCCTTTGATCCATTGTGGATCTAGGGAAAAGAGATAAATCATACTATCTTTATATGAGGCCTGGGGAGTTTTGGGTAGGTGGGAATCTGTTCTAAAAGTTTGCGGTGGATTCAGAACCTGCCCAGAAAGTCGTTTTGTGTGTGTGTGTTTAAATTTGTCTTCTAGCTTGATAACATAGAGGGCAGGATTTGAAAAGGAGTTTTGCTGCCAAGTGCTACAAAGGAAAAAATTTTAAGTTTCTTATGTAGTCAATGAGAGTTCACTGCAATCAAGTTTACTTACTAAATTTATCAGAGACTTCCTGTGGTAAGATGGTTCACTGATGGTGAATAATTCCATTTTTAAAATATAAGTGAGCTTTATGTGTTGTTTTTTTCTCTGTCCACATCATGGCAGCAGGGAGGGTGTTGAGTGAGAAAGGAAATGGCCAAAAATAGTGCTTTACCCAGCTGTTACAGGAAGATAAACAGAGGTTCTACCACATATAACTATCTTCTTTAAAATGATTAAGTAATACGTATATAGCATTACTACTAAAACCTAAGTGGGGTGGTCTTATGTTGATCTAGAAAAATGTTCACATACAGACACTGTAGCTATGTTGGTTTTTTAATATACTCTATTCTGTTTTTGTTTTTCTTTCATTGTTTTATGTTTGCCCCTCTCAACTTCAAGAAGCTATACTGAAGAGTGTACCAAGTCACAGTGTATGCTACCTGGAACTTCCTGAGAACTGAGCATTTTATTCTTGCTGAAAATTTTTTACCCAATTTTAGAAGAATGACACATGGGAAAACCAACTTTATTTTATTGCTGTTGATTATTTCTTAAAATAGGAAAAGGAACTTAATCCTTTCACTTCTTCATCAACCACTTAGTATATGCCACACACTGTTCTAGTTGCTTGGGATACATCTGTGAACAAATCCAAAAAGCACTGCCCTATGAAGCTTATAGTCTGATGATTGTTGCCATTTTACCTTTTGCCTCTGCCAAATAAGTACTGGATTCAAATCCTAGCACAACCAAATGTTGTCTGTGAACTTGGAAAGTCATTTCTCCCTCTTTGATCCTTAAAATTGTAAGCCTAGTAATCCTGTTGTCATGTTATCATTCATTTGGGTGTCTTAAAAATCATGCATCACATTGGTTCTTGTTAATTGCTTGGATTTGTACTCAGAGTAGCCTTACGCAAAATAACTTAAAGAAATTTTGTCCCAGGATTTACTTGTATATGCTCCCTGGTGTGTTTTTACAACTGATCTGAATTAACATCAGCAACAATTTGTATTATGAAAGCCAAGGCCACATGAGTTTATGTTTATAGAATTTAATCTTACACATGTCATCAAAGTTGGGAAATGATGGAGGAAATGAAATGACAGTTTTCTGAGTAAAATAGCTGCTGCTTTTCTTTCCTTTTGCAAGCCTATCTGTTCTATTCCATGCGATTCTGCTGGGACCAATAATCACCTGGCCCTGCTTTTCTATCACTGAGATGGTCATGTCTGCAGACCCATGTCAGGCTGGTCAAAGTACCCCTTTTGCCTAGACACTATAATTGGTTCAGGGTAGCACATGGCCCAAGCAGGGCCAATGAGAGTCATGTTGAAAGATAGGTACAGATGCTGGGGGTAAAAAAGTTCTTTTTTCTGTACTCTGATTAAGAGGATGATAAGTGTTTAGTGTGATTAGTGAAGAATAAGAAGGAAGCATAGTCCAAAGAGAGGGAGAGCGGGGAAAATAACATCATCAAATTTCTGAATCCTCTTTGGATTTACCAGTTATGTGAACCACTACTACTACCTTTTTTTTGTTTTTCTGAAGTCAGATTGCTTGTGACTGAAACCATCTTGTATAATACAGTATCCTTATTTATTACTGTGATAGTCATTTGTGTTTGCCAATATTTCTGGTTCTCCTTATTCCAGATACTGGTAGGATAATACTATCTAGGGGAGTTGGGCATGGTCATGTGACTGCTTTGGCAAATGAGCTATGTGACTTCTGTCACTTCTAGGTGGAAGCCTAGAAGTCTTAGCTAATGCATGATTCATTATATTTCATTCTCCTTGTCATAGTGATCAGCCATATCCCAGATGAGAGGGTAACATGGAACAGTATCTCCACCAACCTGCATGTAGCATAAATGAGAAACTTATTATTTTAAACCACTAAGATTTTTTAAATTTATTTTTAATTAGAGTTGAAATACAATATTATATTAGTTTCAGGCATATGGCATAGTGATTAGACATTTATATACCTTACAAAGTGATCACGATAAGTCAAATACCCATCTGACACAATATAGTTATTACTATATTACTGACTATATTCTCTATGTTATGCTTTACATCCCCATGACTAATTTTATAACTGGCAGTGTATATTTTTCAATCCCCTTCACCTTTTTTGTCCATCTCCCCTGTCTGGCAACTATCAGTTCATTCTCTGTGTTTATGAGTTTGTTTTGGTTTTGTTTGTTTGTTTTGTTTTTTAGAGTCCACATATAAATGAAATCATGGTATTTGTCTCTCTCTGATTTATTTTACTTAGCATAATACCCTCTAGGTTCATGCATGTTGTCTCAAATGCCAAAATTTCATTCTCTTTTATGGCTGAATAATATTCCATTATATATGTGTACACCAGGGTGGGGCAAATGTTATTAGCCAGGTTAATGGAGAATGACATGTTGTACCCACTTGTGCCAGGCTAGCTAGATGGGAGAAGAGCTCAACTACGAACAATGTTGCCCACTAGTGCTTCCATCTCCTGAGAGAGTTCCCACCAATCCCTGTCCTTCCAGCCCTCACCCTAAAGTTAGTCCATTTAATTCCTCCCCATTTGACCCAGACTCTTCTCAAACTGCTACCCGTGCTCTGGAGCATGGAGCAAGTGAGTTTGTTCATGAACTCTTTCAAATATAGCATCACAGTCTCCCACAACCCTTTGTCAAACTCGGACATAATCCCCACTGGTATTCAAAGCCAGATGTTATAGGGACTCTGCTTCCTGGTACAAGTGCCGCTGACTGGGGAGCCCATTGTAGGGATCGGACCCTCACTCCTCAGGGGGG
Organism: Pteropus alecto; assembly: GCF_000325575.1. Lineage (NCBI taxonomy): Eukaryota > Metazoa > Chordata > Mammalia > Chiroptera > Pteropodidae > Pteropus > Pteropus alecto. The sequence goes on along the minus strand of NW_006443570.1, from coordinate 20,665,414 downwards.
ACCTCTGCAGCCAAGATATCCCTCTTGTTTATTCATCACCATACCATGGATATGGGACAGCCACTCTGACTGATACATTTTCTTTATTAAAATATTCTAAGTATTTCAGGTGAAAAATATTTTAATATGACATCTAAAAACACTAATGTCCACAGAATAAGATTATTAAAATATTTAGTATATGAAGTTATTCTAGTTTAGTATTAAGCTATAGTCTGTAAGCAAACAATTGTACTTCCTGGTTTACCATACAGGAACTAAATTTGCTTTTAGAGCTGTAATCTCTGACCAAATTATAGTTGCCTTGTTTCATGTTATGTGGCAGGACAAAGTCTATAATGACAGGTGTTTATAACTCATACTATGTAAGCACTCTAGCCTTGCCCATGACAATTTCTCTTATGTGGCCAGGACAATGATGACATCTCTGTAACCAGGCCTTGCTATCTAAAAATAGAGAAACCAGACAGGTAGGAGGAAATGATTCAAGGACAAGTTGAACAAAAGCCTGATTTGCAGCCATGTAGTATCAGTATGGGAGCCTTGAAATTAACATAGCCTTTGGGAGATAACCATCAAGGAAGGTGCCTGTAGTCTACAAAGTGAGTGTATAATACAGGTGGCAGTGAGCTCTGTGGACATGAACATCCTCTTTGAGGCAATGCCATTTGTTCATGTCACATAAATATCCTCTTTTCTCCAACCCCAGCAAGATTTTTCACTGAAATTTTAGGGAATATTTTGCTTGAAAAAATTTTAGGGAATATTTTGCTGAGGGAGGTGGGGAGCACTGTGGAGAGAAAGAGAAAGAAAGTAAGAGGGAGAGACAGACAGACAGATAGATCGTGAGAGATCTTGATCTTCAATATCTGTTGAACTCTCCAGCTCATGTGAAGTGGCAACATAGTCTCATGGGCATAGCACATTTGGGTACTATGATTTTTCTACCTGTGTAATAGAAATAGAAGAATGTTTCCTCTCTTACCTTTGCTTGATTGTATGCATGGGAAAATGTGGTACATATGTATTTGTCAGGACTCTTAGTACAGAGTAATAGAAACTGGTTTACATAGGAAATAAAGGTTATTTGTTGTTGAAAACAAAAGTTATTTGTTGTTTCATGTAATTGTTTCAGCCAATTAGAGTATGACATCCCCTTGCCAGCAGTTGGCTTAAGCAAGAGCGTGCGATCCAGTTCAAAACCGTCAAATGAGAGGGAAGCTGGGGAGTGGGTGGGGTTGCAGGAGGCTTCTTGGAAAATTTTCCTTATACTTAAGAGACAAGGGGAAGAGCTGTTTTCTTCAGCTGACCGTTCTTGGATATACATGTGAAGGATTTGGAATGTGGCAGTCATCTTGGAACTATATTAGCCTGAGAGCAATGCTGACACAATCAGGATGGCAGAGCAAAAGATGGGAAAAAATGCATTCTTGAAAAAGTTCAGCTTTTCCTTATCGTTTAAGCCATTTTTTGGTGGATTTTTTTTTTCTTTTATTACTTGAGACTAAAAAACATCCTGAGTAATACATAGAGATATTTTAGGTTCCTCAGACAGAAAAGAAGCTGTTTGCTACATAGTTCCACTGGACCTAGTAGAGTGCCTTGCGCATAGTTGAAGCTCAGTAAACATTTGTCAGATAAATGTGATTGTCCTTATTTGTATTTATAATTGAAGCACTAGAAAAAAAACACGTTTCTTCCCTTTCTCTAACAGTTCAGTACAAAAGTTATTAAATGGGACTAAGCATCATAGGTGTCTTCAGGTAAGCACCAAGGCCTAGTGTGGGTGAGATATTGGAGCCCAAGAAGAGTGAGAAGGTTATTGACATGGAGGAGGTGCCCTAAAGCCAATTGCTAGAGCCTGAGTATAGTGAGGAGGGAGTCCCAATGAGAAGGAAGGATTAAGGAGCAGCCCATATTAAGCCTTAGAGCCTGAAGAATGGGAAGAAGAGGGATATTGGCCCGATGAGAAGTGTCAGATCCTAAGTGGAGTGAGACGATACCTGCTTATATTGGAAACTTTACTGTAATTTTATAATGACACGTATCTAAAATGTACCTCTATTTCATTTTTTAATGAAAATTTTACAAATTTTCATTTGTAAAATGAAAACATTTGCCTAACATTTGGCTAACATTTCTAATGTGCCTTTTAAAATATGAAATTACTGTTTAATATATTACATGAAATTTCTTAAAGATGTGTCTGATTAAAGCAACTTCACCTTCCCAGCAAGTCAGCTTATTTTCTATAATGCATAAATTTTGTTAATTATAATCTGCATTTCATCTGTATAGAAAATATATATTTTTTAAATCCCCCCGCCCCCCACCGACACACACTTCCACTCCTGACCTACAGATGTTGCCGTCTCCCCTTAAGAATTGGATCTCTGAAGGCGGAGCGTCCCCTCCCACGCGCTGGCAGCGCACACCCCACCAGGCCCCAGCACACCCAGGTATGGGCCGTGGCTCCACTGGGGCTTGAACCCAGGACCTTCTGCGTGTAAAGCAGACATGCTAACCACTACTCAGAAAATATTTTTCATTTTAGTTTTCAATGGAGTAGAACTAAAGTATTTACTTTTTTCACAATTGTACTATGGCACTTTTCAAAAATTTCAAAGGAAACTTGAGAGAAATAGTCTTTTGAGAAAAAAAGATCAGGCTCACTGATGTCCAAAACTCTGATTTTGGAAGCAAAAATTGCATCTCACCATTAATAGCAATTCAACAGCACAATGTGGTTGTAATCATTTTGCAAATGTGATTAGGTAGTCAAGATTAGCTCCATTTATTAGTGATAAATATGGCCAACCCAGGCCCCACTGTGATCTTCAGGCAGAACTAGAGCCAAGGCCAAGAGCTATATATATTGCCCATTAAATGTGCGTTTATGGAAATGAGGATTGGAGAAAACTAGGATCAGAAGAAAGGAAAGTAAAAGAGTATCTCGCTCATATGAAGTTTTTCTTCAATGATTATATGATATCATTTTTAAAAAGCTTTCCATATCTGGAAATTTATACTACCTCATATTTGTCTAATTTAATGAGGTTGAGGAAGTCCAACACTTGTTAACTAATTGACAATCTCAGGTGACTGAGCTGGTGGAGTGCATGCATATCACTGGAGATGCTGAAGGAGTAGGCTAGTACAAGGAGGTAGCAGCAGTATCTTTGAGTTTAGAGGACAAGATGCATTGAACAAGAGGATATTGGTAATTCTGGTTCTATCTGTGATCATATTAAATGAAGGCTTTTCCCCTACATAGCTACAGTTTGACCCAGATTATTATTTAGCTCTCGTTTTTAGTTTCTTATCACTATGAATTCCAAAGTTTATTAGGTATAACACATTTAGATATTCTTTTCATTATTATTGCCTTGGTTGGCTGGTTAGTTGCTTTGTTTTTAAGTCCTTATTGTTACATAGTGGACCAGAATTTCACCCCCTCCATGGTTTTCATTATTTTGAATTTCAGTTTGCTCATTTTTCCTTTTCTCACTTGGAAACTTTTTTTTCATGATTTATTTGCTCCAATGACTGACTGATGCAGTAAATATTTATAGAGTACCTATTAGGTGCTTTATTCTTAATAAATCAGGATAAGATAGAAATATATATAATTATAGTTCACCCTTGAATAATGCTGGAGTTAGGGGTGCTGACCCCCCATGCAGTCAAAAATATAACTTTTGACTCCCCCAAAACTTAACTACTAATAGCCTACTGTTGACTGAAAGTCTTACTGATAACATACAGTCAATTAATACATATTTTGTGTGTTATATAGATTACATACTGTATTATTATAATAAAATAAGTTACAGAACATGTTAAAATCATAAGGAATAGAAAATACATTTACAATATTTACTGAAAAAAATCCACGTATAAGTGGAACCTGCACTGTTCAAACTCAGGTTATTCAACAGTCAACAGTATAATTCAAGGAAGAAGATAAATTCAAGAAGAGCAGGAATTTAGAAAAGGAGAGCTCATACCCAATTGAGGGATATCAGAGACTTTAGGATTTTTCATGATTTTTCTTCCTAAAAAGCAGAAACCAAATCCTTGATGAAAGAGAGTCAAAGGAAAATATGGTTTTGACTGAGGCATTTCCCTGGGAGATGGTGCTAAGAATAAATTGAAATGGTTTGGAATTCTGAATGGACTCTTTCGGATGCTTATAGATGGTATAGAAGAGAAAAATGGAAGTGTCTGGAGTTCTTATGGTTGACAGATTCCCCAAGTAGCAGAGGTGGAACTTGCTGCATAGTTCAAGGACCCCTGGGAAGAAAGAGGAGGCAAGGAGCTGAGTTCAGTCTAATCTGAATTTCATATGTATTGAAATATTTTTTATTTCTCTAGTTAATTTTCCAATAGGCTTCTTTATAATTTAAAAGCCAAAGTCTACATTAATGTCCTCTGGTTAAGGTAGCCTCCAGGACAGCACTCATATCAGAAATTCAATGGAAGTATTTTTAAATTTGTTTTATTCAGTAAACCAATTATAAGGGATGAAAAGAAGCCTTGAGGAATAACTCCTAGAAAAGAATTGGGGTTTTTACTACACAGAGTATAATAGTTGGGATCTGGGGCATGCTGTCAATGTATATGCATGATAAACACCAGTAATACTATTTTATTTCCCAACTATTTGTAGTTGCAATTTTACTTTTGCTTATGTGATTATTGGATTTCTTCTTATCAGACTGAAGCAGGAATTGGATCTGTTTTATTCTCAACACCTAATACAGTGCCTGGAGACTGGAATGACTTGAGATATTTCTCGAATAAATAGGCATGTAGATCTGAAGGATCATATCCCATTTTTCTGTGGTAGATTCATTTTGAAGAATCTAAGAGTGTTGAGTCATAGAGAAACAGATTTTGCTTTTCTTACATAAGCTTTTTTTGGTATTGCTTTTTTAAAAAATAAATTTATTTATTTAAATTAGTTTCAAGTATATAGTACATTGGTTAGACATCTATAATGTTCATAAAATGATCCCCTCAATTGCTTTCTCCCTCTCCTAACCCTCCACTTAGCTATCATATTACTAACTGCATTCTTTTTTTTCTGAGTCTGTTTTTAATTAGTTTGTTCTTTTTGTTCCCTAGATGCTACATATAAGTGAAATCATATGGTATCTGTCTTTCTCTGTCTGACTTATTTCACTCAGCATAATAACCTCTCGGTCTATCCATGTCATTGCAAATGGTAGGATTTCATTTTTTTCAATGGCCGAGTAATATTCTATTGTATATATGAATCATAATTTCTTTATCCAATTGTCTGTTGATGGGCATTTAGGTTGCTTCCATATCTTGGCTATTGTAAATTGTGCTGCCATGAATATTGGAGTGCATAGATCTTTATGAATTATTGTCTTACATAAGCTTTTTGAGGTATAGAGCTAAAGTTAATTTGCAACCTGTGGTATCCCCTTTAGTTTACATTTATTTTGCTTTACATTATTCACATCACTATTGTCATTGGTCTTTATTTTAATCAATATGAGGGCAAGAACCATGTCTTTTAGTTTGCCCAAACCCCCTGGTATGAAAATGTCATGGGACTAGTTAGTGCAAAGTAGAGTGGTTTAAAAGTAGATTTGTTTTACTTCACTACAGAGATGTTTTTAATATTGCTTATATTTTACTTATGTGAAACTGTTTTAAACTCTTTACTTATGTAGGCCAAGAAAAAATATTTATGATCCCAGCATTGATTGTTAAGTTATCTATGCAATGGAGTTGCTCTGAAGCAGCGGTCCCCAGCCTTTTTTGCACCAGGGACCAGTTTTGTGGAAGACAGTTGTACCATGGACCAGGGCGGCGGGGTGCAGGAGTGTTTTGGGATGATTTAAGTGCATTACATTTATTGTGCACTTTATTTCTATTATTATTACATTGTAATATATAATGAAATAATTATATAACTCACGATAATACAGAATCAATGGGAGCCCTGTACTTGTTTTCCTGCAACTAGATGGTCCCATCTGGGGGTGATGTGAGACAGTGACACCCAAAGTATGTTGCTTACAACCAGTCTACACCTTAATCTCAGTTTGGTTGCTGTCACTGCAGAAAACCCTGCTTCACAACGATGGGATGTTGGAAATGGAAGCAGGCTTTCCACTGCTTTTGTGGCAATCTCAGGATATTCCGCCTTGACTTTAATCCAGAATGTATGGAGATTTGGAGTTGTCTCAAGCATATTTTTAAGGCTACAGACATTTGTGATCTCAAACAGTTGATCCTCTTCTAGCAAAGACAGAGTCAATTCACCTGGCTTTTTCACAAATGGATTGTGGATCCATTCTTTCCCAGTTTGAGGGTCTTTTGTGGTTGGGAAGAAATGCTCAAACTCTATTGCACCAGCTGGGAGAAAGAGGGCTCTGGCTCACTGTCTTTCAAAATGTCTGTTAATGTTTGAAACATGTCAAAAATCCCAATGTTCACTTGTCGCCCCCATAATTCCAGTTTAGCTTTGAATGTAGCCATTTTATCTGCCAACTTGAACACAGTTGTCATTCTCCCCTGATGTGACAGATTGAATTGGTTAAGCAGGTTGAATATATCACACAAGTAAGCAAGTTTTGAGACCCATTCTGTGTCACTGAAATGTGCTGCCAGTGGTGACTGTTTTTCTAAAATCTTTGGAGTGGCTCTCATAACTCAGAAACTCTGGCCAGGGATCTACCTTTAAAAAGCCATTTCACTTCTGTGTATAAGAGAAGACATGTGTGCTCTGCGTCTGTCTCCTCACAGAGCTGCACGAACAGATGTGTGTTAAGGGCATGTACTTTAATGTGGTTGATAATATTAATCACATCCTGCAAAATGTTGTTAAGTTCAAGGGACATTTTTCAGCTAGCTAGCATTTCTCTATGGATGACACAGTGCATAGACTCACATTCAGAAGCTACTGCTTTGACCCGAGCAGTGAAACCAGAAAGCCATCCAGTCATGGCAGCCATTCCATACATATACCGACACAAAATGACCAATTCAGTTTTCCTGATAGGTAATCATTCAAAGACTTAAATAGTTCTGCAGTTGTGTTGTTGGTTGGCAAGAAAAGTACACATAACATATCCTCATGCACATTCTCCTGAAAGATACATTGCACAAAAACAAACATTGTTGCCTTGTCATCGACATCGGTAGACTCATCAACCTGGATTACGTACCACGGTGACTCATTAATCCTCTCTAACAATTGTGCCTCAGTATCCTCTGCTATTTCATCAATTTGTCTAGTTATGGTGCTGGCCGAAAGAGGAACACATGCCACCTTTTGAACTGCAACCTCTCCTAAAAGTTAATTACAAATGTCTTTAGCAGCAGGCAGGATCAACTCTTCACCAATAAATAGTAAAGGGCTTCTTAGCTTTAGCAATGTGGTTAGCCACTAAGAATGATGCTCTCAGTGCAAACACATTTGATGAAGTGGTGGCCTTCAATAATTACTTCTGTTCTTCATGTTCACTTTTTCTTTCTTTTTCAAAACTCCAAAGCCTTGTCCTTTAATGCAGGGTGCTTGGTCTCCATGTGGCAAAGCAATTTTGAAGGTTTCACAGTTTTGTTGGATAGCCAGTCACCACATATTATACAAAGCAGGCTTGGAGAATGTGAATCAACTGTTGCAATGAACCTATAATTTAAGTAGGATCCTTGGTATTTTCTTTAAATGCAGCTTTCTTTTTTGGCAGTCTCATCATTGGTTCTTTCTCCCTTTTCAAAGAAGCTCTCCAGTGATGTTTGTTTTTTGCTCATTTTGGCTAGGGTTAGCTTGTGGGCTTACCAAAACTGTGACTAGGACAAGTGTGTAGTGCAGGAAAGAGGAATAGAGGGAAATGGTAAATAAAATAATGGGTGGGCCATGCGCACACTAAAATAAGGGTTGGATTCTGACTTAAAGCCTTCCACCAGATGCAGCTGTACAATTGAAGTACATCAACTCACATGCCACTATAAAGCCTGCCACCAGATGCAGCTTAATTGTCACTTGCCACTCGCTGATAGAGTTTTGATATGAGTCTGCAAGCAATTGGTTTATTATGGTCTCTGTGGAGTCAAACCTCTCTGCTAATGTTAACCTGTATTTGCAGCCGCTCCCCAGCACTAGCATCACCACCTCAGCTCTACCTCAAGTTATCATGCGTTAGATTCTCATAAGGAGCGCGCAACTAGATCCCTCACATGCACAGCTCACAGTATGGTTTCTGCCCCTATGAGAATCTAATGCCTGATGATCTGAGGTGGAGCTGAGGCGGTGATGGCTAGTGCTGGGGAGTGGCTGCAAATACAGATGAAGCTTTGCTCACTTGCGGGCCACTTATCTCCTGCTCTGAAGTCCGTTTCCTAACAGGCACAGACCAGTACTAGTCTGTGGCCCAGGGGTTGGGGACCCCTGATCTAAAGGCTGAGGATCTGATCTGAATATATTACATAGCTTTCATAACTATCCCAGGTAACTATCTATGAATGATTGCTTGCTTCCCATTTGGATTATGCAGAGTATTCATTTCTGTGACTCCTCAAAGATACGGAAATTGAAAATTATCACCCCATAAAAACTCAGTTCCATGACATAGTCTCTGTGGAAGCACTTGAGGCTGATAGTGACTATACTTTACACATATGCTCATATAACAAACATAGGTATAACTGTAAGCCACTATTGGTTTTCTTCAAAGCCTATAAACCACTATTGATTTTCTTCAAAGCCTATTTTTTAAAAAAATTTTGGTCTCTTAGATCTTATAGAAAATATAACATGAAAGCATTTTGTATGTCATCTTAATTCATTTTGATAGTTTGTTTTTTAAAATCTACAGCATACTTTATAGCTACTATTTTATTCAGTTTCAGTTGACTCTGTTTAAGTTATATGAAATAGTAATGTGCAATATTTCATTTTACCAACACTGAGTAGTCTTGGTTATTCCTTTCATGGGATAATAAAGGCATTGTTTATCAGGAAAGTTATGGTTTTTAGGAAATTAGACAGTAATAAATATTTCCTAGTAGTTGCTCAAAGGTGTTTACTGACCAGGGTATTGTCTGGGGAATGCCTTTTTATAACTACTTTTGCTTCCAGGAATTGTACTTTTATGGCATTGATGGTACCTTTTACTGATTCTTTGAATTTATACATACAGTTAACTCCCTATTAGGATTGTACTGGTTTCTCAAGAAGAAATATTTAACTAATGACAGTGAGGATAGATGTTTTCAAAGGTACGCTTATTTATATTAGAATCCGTTTTGCCTTTTATTGTTTACCTTTTTTCTTCCCTTTTCCTTCCCAGTTCTATTTAGTTTTGGGTGGGAGGAGAGTCTACATCAAAGAATATATTACTAATATCATAGGATAATTAGCAAAATAATCTATTCATCATAGGCTTTCTGTAGTTATTTGTTTTAATTGTCAGAATTCTAATGACCTTAAGCATCATCGACGAGGTATATTCTGAACTCTCTGAGGATGGCAGAAGAGGATTGCTTTGAAAATTGGTTATAACAGATTCTTATGTCCTAGACTGTTAATTGGTGAGGAGGTGGCAGAGAGAGATGCATCAATAATATTTTTTTGGAGTTTAGAGCATTAATATTTTCTAACGTTATCTCAATATATAAAATTCAAAGAAGACCAAGGAGAGACCTTCTTAAGCTTTGTGCAAAATAGAAGAGAAAGGTAAATAGGAGCCTTAGGGAAGTAAAAGTGAGGCTGGAAGAAAAAAATGAGACATTGTGGAAGTAGTTAATGAAAAACAATAAATACTTAAAAGAATGAGTAGCAAAGAAGCTTCTGGGGTGGGTTATATAGTCTGTAAATTGACAGTACATGATGCTGATTTTCAACGAATTGGAGAGGGGATTTAGATGTCTGAGTGCTTTTCTCTTTCTCACTTTACCTTTTTCTTAAACAATATTTTGTACTCATATAGTTCTAGTTAGACTTACATTAGTGGGGGAGGTGCTGTCTTGTTATGTTAGAGTCAGTGGGTTGTCAAGGTTAACAGAGACTGTGAGTGTAATTAAAATCTTCCTGCATTAAGTTGCCAATTAAACCTGCTCTTTTCTCTGCTTTTTTTGGTTTGTTTGTTTTATTTCATTTTGATTCCACATATAAGTGAAACCATATGGTATTTGTCTTCCTGTCTGACTTATTTCACTTAGCATAATACCCTCTAGACCCATCTATGATGTTGCAAATGGCAAGATTTCATTCTTTTTTTATTGCTGTATAATATTCCATTATACACACATGCACATGTGTAAATGCACGCACACATACCACATCAATTTTATCCAGTCATTTATCGATGGGCACTCAGGTTGCTTCCATATCTTGACTATTATAAATAACACTGCAATGAACATAGGGGTGCATATATCTTCTCAAGTTAGTGTTTTTATTTGGATAAATACTCAGAAGAGGAATTGCTGGGTCATATAGTATATCTATTTTTAGTTTTATGAGGAATACTGTTTTCCATAGGAACTGCACCAGTTTGCAGTTCCACCAACACTGCACAAGTGTTCCCTTTTCTCCATGTCCTCTCCAACATGTGTTATTTGTTGACTTTTTGATAATAGCCATTCTAACTGGTGTAAGGTGGTATCTCATTGTGGTTTTGATTTGTATTTCCCTGATTAGTGATGTCGAGCACCTTTTTGTATGTCTGTTGGCCATCTGTATGTCTTATTTGAAGAAATGTCTTTTCATGCCCTCTGCTCATTTTTTGATTGGATTATTTATTTTTTTGTTATTGAGTTGTATGAGTTTCTTTTGTATTTTGGATATCAACCCCTTATTGGATATATCATACGAATATATTCTATTCAGTAGTTGTCTTTCTGTTTTGTTGATGGTTTCCTTTGCTATGCAGAAAAAGCAAGGCATGTTTTCAGTGTAGAAAACTATTAATGATTGATCTTATGCTGTTCTGTGCATTAGCAAGGATCACTAACTAGGCCTAACTTGTATTAGGAATTAGATCACATTCTGATTTATAACTTCATTTTTTCCCCTTCATTTCAGTATCTATGTTTCACTTCAAGTAAGATTGGAGGCTTTGGGTTTGTTTGTTTGTTTAAGTGGCAAATCAACTTTTTCAGCATTTTTGTTTTTCAGTCTTTTGTTTATGGAAGCCAAATAAAGTTAAGTAACATGCCTATAGTCTTAGAGGTAGATCAAGGAATTAGACAAGGAGTCATAAGCATTTGATCTTCTCTTCATATGTGTTAACCTATCATACTCCGCAGAATTTAACTTATGTATTAATTGTTCAATACTAGGCAAGGACTGAACGTTAAAGTTACATACAACAATTCCTCTAACAGCAGAGGAACCCCTGGCAGTCTGGGTATATAGAGTTTAAAAGAGCCTATGAAAAGGCTGAAATTTATTTGAATTCTTATGGTTTACTTTAATTTCATGCAAATGTTTATATATCTGTATCCATGTTACTATAAAAATACTATTTCCCATCAGGTAAAATTGATCATCTGGAAATATGCTTTATATTCATCCTTTGGTTTCAGTAATTTACACCACACTAAAGCATGACCCTGAGGTGCTTGTATCCCAGTTTCAAAAGCACGCTCTAGAGAAAAAGGACATTGAATAGGGTAGAAAAATTTGTGAACTTGAGCTGAGTTCACACAACTATATAGTAGTTTAGGAGTTGCCATTCAAAGAGGAAGGAAAGGGAATGTGTCATTTATTCAGGCAGCCACATGCCAGCAAAGGCTTTTACTTGTTGATGATATTCCAGCTTATTAATTATGTCTCTTTTAAAACATTGGTTAGATGATATATAAAATCTACCGAATATCTCAGAAGACATCTAATTAAGAAAAAGAACAAGCATCTGCATATTTTTCCCATGTCCCTACTTCACATTTTAAAAGTTTTTTCTGGTTATAACCATGATCATTGTAGAAAGTTTAGAAAATATAGATTATCATAAAGAAAAAACTAACCACTTATAATCCACATCTCATAAGAAACCTGCTTTTTTTCCAGTAATCATTATACTCTGATCATGTTCTCATTTTAAATAGATAACATAAACTAATGGCTTGATAAAATTTTCTTATGTAGCATTTACCTCATTTACTAAACTTTGTATATCAAGGTGGCTTACAACTTGTTTGCTATGATGAATAGTCTGCAGTTGGTATTGTACATAAATCTTTGGAGATATCTCTGATTTTTTTTGTACTAGAATACATTTCTAGACATGAAATTATAAAGTATAAAATGACCCATTTCTAAAGCTTTTGATATAGATTGCCAGAAAGAGTTCCCATTTTCCTAATCCCTTGATGGTATTGCACATTTGCCTAATCCCTTGATGGTATTGCACATTATCATTTGTTTTATGTTAAATAATTTAATAGGGAAAATATGGCACAGCATCTTTATTTAAATTTTTGTTTTTTTAATTTCAGGTTACTATATTTTTACTTTTAAGCCCATTTCTATCTCTTTTGTGAATTATCTGCTCCTAGCCTTTGCCCATTTTTCTATTGGGGTGTTTGCCTTTTTCTTATTGATTCATTGAAATTCTTTGTTTATTGAGATTTATTAATCCATTGTTTTATATATGGTAAAAATATTTTTTTCAGTTTATCATTGGACCTAACTTTTTAAACATTTCCCTCCCTCTCTGCATATACACTTTTATTTTTTAATATATGGCATGGTTTTAAAATTTATGACTACGTAAGAACACGTACTCATTCATGTGAAGATACCATTGTATGGTATGTGAATTATATCTCAGTAAAGATGTTTAACAACAATAACAACAAAACACATACGGTGTGCCAGGTATTTGGATAGAAAGACAAGACACAGTCCCTGTTTTCAAAGCTCACAATTTAATTGGTCTTCCTAGCTTCCTATGTCCTGCAGGGGTCAGAAATAAGTATTACCACTCCCTCCCTGATAACAATTCTTATGTTAGATATATGTAATTTCCTTTTTTTAATTTAAAAAATCATAAATACGTCTAAATGTAAATTAAGTCTCAATGGAAAATAATTTTTTAAATATTTTATCCTTGAGTATGCATATCGCTAGAGAATTATGAAACTTGGACTAAATTATTTGCTTTACATTCCATTTATAAGTAATTTTATTTGTGACTGGAAACACTTTATTTTAATGAATAACTTCTTACATTTTTACACTTTGAAGAGAATGATACTTATCAAATAAAAAGTTATAAAAATTTATTTTTAAAAACTTTAGTTGATAAATATATAGAATTTTAAATATATATCAAATAAATAGAAAGCATCTGCATATTTTTCCCATGTCCCTACTTCACATTTTAAAAGTTTTTTCTGGTTATAACCATGATCATTGTAGAAAGCTCAGAAATGGACCCAAGTACATAAAAATATTTAATGTATAATTAAGGAAGGATTTCAAGTCAGTGTGGAGTGGGGGGAAATGGGCCCATAACCAGATAGTACTGAAATAACTGATTAACTACTTGGGGGAAAAAATTAAGATATACTGTTGTATTTTAAACCATAAACCACAATAAATTATAAATGAATTAACGAGCTAAATTTTTTAGGAAATGTACCTAAATATTCAATTGAAAAAAAGAGAAGCTATAAAGAAAAATATTGCAGGTATAACAATCTAAAATAAAATAGTAAATAGAACCCAATCCTAAAACAAGAGGAGGATGATTTAGTTCAGTAATTTATGACTACTATTGACAGTGTTGTTCCATTCATCTTTATTTTTAATCAGAATTCTGTTGTGCAAGTCTCTAAAATGATTGACCATGTGAAAATGTGGGATAGGTATGGCTATGAATATTCTTGTGCTAGGAATTATTACTACATTTTTGTATTTAAATTATGTATAGTAAATAATGTTTGAAGACTGAATCTATAACATTATAGAAAAAGAATGACCTCATTTGAAGGATCTGTCCTACTATACTTGGCCTTTCTTTTATGTTAGTCATCCATGTAACAGATATTTATTGAGCATTGCTAGATGCTGAGGATGTGGCAGTGATTAAGATACAGTTCCTGCCTTCAAACTTATAATGTGGAGACCAACAAGTAAACAAACAGTGTGAGAATTTCTACACCAAACAACTGTATGGCTGCACTTGGAAAGAGCACAGAACTCAGTGGTAGAGGCATCGAGGAAAGCCTCTGGAGAAAGGAACACCTAAGCTACAGGCTGAAGGATGTGTAGAAGCAGGCAAGCAAAGAGGGGAACAAAGTTGATACTAGGCAGAGGGAACAACAGAGCAAAGTCTAAGAGACAGGATGGCCTGGTTTGTTGGAAATACTACAAGAATTTCAGTAGAGCAAAATTTACTTGCAGTAGAAGTACCTAGTATCTGAAACTAAATGTCATTTTCCAAGGAGAAAGAAAATGCCTGTGATACTAGCATTGGTCAGGAATGGAAGAAAGCTACTTCCAGCTAATGACAGGAAGTCAACCTACTAAATAGGATTGCCCTTGTACCTTTAATGATGGACATTTTGCAAGAGATCAAAACAGAAAATGTATTTATAGTACTTTGCAAAATCTAGCCTTAGTATCTAAAAAGTTTGATGGAATTCTCAGCCCTTTTATTTAGATGTTAATCTTCATGCTATGACCTAGTTAGTGAGACCTGAGGATTCCCACCAACACCCCCATATAACAACTCCTCAGCCTGCTGAGGCAATTGCTCATATAAGAAACTCTGTATGATGGCCTCACCTCACTCTGACTTTAAAGAGATAGGAGTCCTTAAGACCAAGCACTCACCCAGATAACTAAAAGGAGAACCTAGATTGAAATCATGGTTCAGATAGCATACACATTGTTAGGCTTTGGCTTGAGTGGTGGTTAGAATGTGAGTGAGATGGGTGGGGTAGCTAGATTGAGGTAAGGTAGCTAGTGATTGGTGCCTGCGAGAGAGGAAGGGATAAACTGGGTTGGTAAGCTTGTCATGTATAAGCACTGTCAGCAAAGTCAGATTCCCAAAGTATAACTTTTCCAATGGTCCATTTTTCAATTAAGAATTTTTTGCAATTTTATACCATAGAAAGCTATTCTGTGAAAGATTTACCTGCCAATTTAAGGCTCTGTCCATGGTTCAAGGCACTGAAAATGGTCTTTAAACAACAAATTCTTTTAGGATTTTCTGTGGATGCACTGTTTCGCCAGTTCAACCACAGTGTAAGCTTTGACTTGTCTGCCCTCTAGTGGATATCTGTGATCAGTGTCTTCTGACTTAAGGAAAAGCACTTTTTCCTTAAAAAAAAAAAAATCTTACTGATTGGCTTTCCAAGTTTAAGCCTGTTTCCTTAAAGAATTTTTTATTACTACCAAAGCAACATATTTATAATTTTATTCCATTTTTGAGATGCTGATATATACCTTCCCTGGCTTCCCCATAGAATCAGGTCTAGACGCCTGCCCTCTGCAACATCTTTGTGT
>NW_006443570.1:20645120-20649893 GCF_000325575.1 Pteropus alecto | reverse complement strand
TTTCCTTTTGCTTATATTTCAAATGCCCTGTCAGTCTCTGGGCCTCTTCAGATCTTTCTCTTCCTTCAAGATCAGACTCAGAGCTCATTTTTTTGTGTGTGAAAATTGTACCCACAGTGGTAGTTCTCTTCTGAACTCCTGTGAAATATATTTCCTGTGCCAGACATTTACACTGTGCTTGTTGGATCACCATTTGCAATATAACAGCTTTATCTCCTCAGGCAAATAAACTCCTTTAGTATGGTACTGTCTCACACTTCTTTGTGTCCCCTATGAACTCTAGCAGCTCTCAATTAATATGTTGATTATTTGCCATTCAAAGATATCCAGAATCCTGACTATTTTTTCCCTTGTTGATGGCTAAAAAGCTGATTATCTGGACTTAAATATGAATATTAACAAAACAGCAATGTATTTCTCCCTAGTCACACTTGTCTTAGCAATACATCTGTGTCTTAAATATTCTAATTCCTTTTGGTCAGAGCCATTAATTATATATATTAACTCCTTAGTTTGAAAATGACTTTGGGAATTTTGAAAAAATCATGTGCTTAGTAATACTTAGTAAGTAATCAATGTTACTGCATTACCTTTCTGCATGTGTTCTTTGGGCCTTATTTCTGAATAATGTTTCAGGTAATCATTTTGGTTGGTCATAGTCTAATTCTTTATATCCATAAACAATTCAAATGTTTAATATTAAGATAAATTTAATAATGGATTTTACTTAGCCTCCCTCAGATGTTATCAGTGCCTTTTATAGTTTAAAAGCCTTGTAGAAGCATGGCAGTTGTTTAGCAGAGGACTGGTGCTAAAACCAGAAGCTAGGCTAAGTAATTGGATTGTAGCTAGTAGGACACAAAGAAGAGAAGAGATGATATAGGCAAAAGGAACAAACAGGCACTGTCTCCAGGATTAAGATAAGATCAGAGTCAAGGGTTTTAAGCCAAAGTTTAAAGAAAAGATGTTATCAGTAGAGGTGATATTCAAAATATTTAGCAACTGGTATAGCACAGCTATTAACCAATTAGAATAGGCAGGAGCAAGAGCTGGAAATCTGCTATGCCATGCATTAACCTATTTGTCTCAGGATCCTGAAACATTCAGAGGGGCGCTAGGCAGCTACTAATTACCATCAGGTAGAGAAGTATTTCAATTTAAAAATTAGTGTAATTGTACCACTATGTCCTGGCTGAGCATAAGACCTTATGATCATATTGAGGACTCAGGATATAATGAAGGAATGAACCAAGTGTGGGGTCTTCAGAGAATGAGATATGGAATTTTTCACCACTGGCCCCTCTTCAGGACTAAGAAATGAGGCCTGGAGATTTTTGTTATTAAAAAAGTTCTGAAGGGAGCCAGAGTTAAGAACAAATGACTTATGAAGTTTCCATACTGCATAATTGTCAGATGTACCAGGTTCAGAACACAGTAAGACTTTTTCTTTTTTAAAACCAAATAGCCTCATGGAGTTGCATCTCTAGTGAGAGAAAAGACAGTATAGCAACTCTGAAATTATTGCCACTGGGTGAGTTAAGTTGCATATACTAAATAAGTTTTTAAAGCATAATAAGGACTGTAGACAAAAGACATCCAGTGACAGCTCTTAATTGTAACCCATAAACAGAATTGGGTAGTGCCACAAGAAAGATGCACAATAACTTCAGGTTTGGAGGGAGATAGTCTGTCAAATAGAAAAAGAAACGTCATTAACTACTACTGGCTTTTGGAACCAACTTTGAAAGCTGGGGAAGGATATAGGAGAGAAGTTAGGGCCTTCCAGGTTGATGAAACAGCATGGACTACCTTTGAAGAATGATGAATGATTCAACTTAGATTGGAGCATATGGAAAGTGTAAAGAATCTCAAACAATTAGGTTTGGAAAAGAATTGCTTAACACCTGTCTAGCCTAGTGTTTTTCAAGGGTGGCAGCATTTTCTTCCCCCTATTCTATTTCTCAGCTGATAGGATAATGCTTACATTTTCCAAACATCTTTTACTTAGCAGCCTACATTTAGGCTTAGATATAAAGTAAGACAAACAAGAATGCATTAATCTTTCAATTCACACTTAATGGTTCCTGAATACTCTAACATTAAATGCACATTAGAATCTCACAGTATATTGTTTATAGGTGAAATTTTTCTTAAGAACATTAAGAAGTAATTATATCCTTTAAATAAAAACTGTTTAACAATGGGACTCAGATATTTTTTAAAAGCCAACAAACATGTATTTAGTCATTTAATTCATTAGTTCTCCTCCCATCAGAAATTATTCACTAAGAAGAAACTAAGAGCTCTCTCTACACTTTCTCCTGATCATTTCTAATGTTCTGAGCAGGTCAACTATTTGGCACTTTTTACCAACAGTGTGTGACACTACTTAAGAAGGTGGATGTTATATCTGGTGTATGCACCTGGTAGAATAGAATGGTAAGCTTTCTCCCTTTAGCTATTATCTCTTTAAACGCCCCTATTTAAAATAACTATTACCTGATAATTACTCTTATTGAATAAGCAGTGTTGTATATTTGCCTTTTCATTGGTGAGTTCTATTGAAATAAACATAATTGAACATTTTCTTCATTCCTTTTAAATCCATTTTACCCTAAGGCCTACAATGCCTTAATATACTGAGTTGTTTTTTTAGGGTTTTTTTTTTCCCAAGTAAGATGAAGGGGAAGCAAATCATTCATTAGCCTAACTATTAAAATATTAATCTAAGAAAGAAAGAAAAAAGTCATTAAGAAACACCTTAATATTATGTTAGAAACACCTTTCTCTGAAGATGTGGAGAAAAGGGAACCCTCACACACTGTTAGAGGAATTGCAAATTGGTACAGCCACTATGGAAAATAGTCTGGAGAGTCCTCAAAAAATTAAACCTGGATCTGCTTTTTGACCCAGCAATTGTACTTCTGGGTATTTATCTAAAGAAAATCAAAACACTAATTCATAAAGATCTATGCACCCCTATGTTCACAGGAATGCTCTTCATAATAGCCAAGATACAGAAGCAATCTAAATGCCCATCAGCATACAATTGGATAAAGAAGTTTTGGTTCATGTATACAGTGGAATATTACTCAGCCATAAAAAAAAAAAAATGAAATCCTATCACTTGCAACATCATGGGTGGACCTAGATGTGCGAAATAAGTCAGAGATAAATACCATATGATTTCACTTATATGCAGAATCTAAGGACCAAAAAGAACAAACTAATGGAAAACAGACTCACAAATGTAGAAGACGATCTGATGATGGCCAGAGGGGAGAGAAGTGGGGGGCAGGGAGAAAGGGGTGAAGGGTTAAAGAAGTACAAATTAATAGTTGAGAGATGGTCATAGAGATGGGGAGTAAGGGATAGGGAATGTAGTCAGCAGTAATATAATGGCTATGCGTAGAGCCAGCTAGGTAATAGAGTAATTGGGAGATCATTTCATAAATCATATAAATGTCTAACTAATGTACTGTATACTTGAAACTAATAATAAATAAAATATTTTAAAAATAAAAAAAGAAACACTTCTTTGACTTGCTTTTTTTTTCTTTTGATGCCAAAGGGATTTTCCACTCTTTCATCACTATTTGAAGTGTAGAAGTCATAGAAGAAAAGTGAAAAAGAATATTGTTTTGTAATAAATCACTAAAAGAGATGCTGGGGGTAGCTCCATAGTGTAGTAGTTAGCACGTCTGCTTTACATGCAGCAGGTCCTGGGGTCATGCCCAAGGTGAAGCCACGGACCATACCCTGGGTGCGCCAGGCCCCCTGAGTGCGCCAGGGGTGCTAGGCCCCAGGGGTCCACACCAAAAGTGTGTGAGGGCAGATGCCCCACCTTTAGAGATCCAGTTCTTAAAAAGGGAAATGGCAGCATCCATAGGTTAGGGGTAGAAGGGGAGGGAAAGACATATGGTTTCTTCCATAGCATCTTCCCTATCCCTTATCTTAGGCTATCAAAGATAGATTCAAAGTATTACAGTCAGGTTCTTAGTTGAGAGGCAGCTTGTTATAGCAAAAAAATAGACCTGAGTTCAGATCCTGACTACACTAAAAATTGGCTTTGTGACCTTGAGTAAGTCCACAAGCTCATGGTACACGTTAAATAAAATAACATATAAAGAGTCTATGGCCATGCCACCCTAAACAAGTCTGATCCCATCTGATCTCGGAAGCTAAGCAGGGTCAGGCCTGGTAGTACTTGGATGGGAGACCACCTAGGAAAACCGGGTGCTGTAGGCATAAATTAAAAAAATTAAAAAATGGTGTGGTACTGACATGAAGATTGACAAATAGATAAATGGAACAAAATAAAGAACCCAGAAGTAGACCTCACTTATACTGTCACTTGATGTTTTACAAAGATCCAAGTAATACAATGAGGAAAAGAACATCTTTCCAACAAATGGGGGGGGGGGAATGAACTTTCACCCCTACCTCACACCATATACAAATAGGACAAAAGCGACCAAAGAACAAATATAAAATGTCAAGGAGCAAATTTTTTTAAAAAGTTAGCACCTCAGTATCATTAATTCTCTCAACTTTTCTCACTTTTTCTTCTTGTCAGTATTCTTGTCTCCTTGAAGATCTGTGTAATATCTTACTATATAATAATTTCTAATCTAGGTCAGGGAGGGGTGAATGGTAGGCTTTTCCAGTGTGTTGGGAAGGCTTTTCCAGTGTGTATGTATGTGTGTGTGTGTGTGTGTGTGTGTGTGTGTGTGTGTGTGTATATATATATATTTTTTTTTTTACTTTTTTTAA
>NW_006443570.1:20642550-20643641 GCF_000325575.1 Pteropus alecto | reverse complement strand
CAAAAGCAACCCACAGATGCTGTGCTTATAGTTGCCTCAAAAGGCCACGCCAGAAACCGAGGCCAGCTGCCCCCAGTGTGAGTCTAGGCACTGCTCAACAAGGAGCACCTGACTTGCTGAGGATACACCTGGATGGATTGGCGCCTGACTTGCTGAGGATACACCTGGATGTGGCTTGGCGAGGGCCACGAGTTGGGGGAGGCGGATTTCAGGGAATCCTCTGGGCGGAGCAACTTCTGTTATCCAGTTTGATGACATCTCAGCTATGGTGGCGCTGTGTCCGGAGCACTGGTGGGGGGAGAGCTCAACAGAGAACAATGGATGCCACCAGCACTTCTGTACCGAGTGAGTCTCACCTTGGTCTTCAGTCCAACAATGTCGCCTTGTAAGTCCCTGGTGCCCCCTGCGCACAGCCGAATCGACATTGGTGCTCAGAGCGTACAGGTCCGTCACCGCGAAAATCCGCTCATGGACACGGCCCCCCCCCTTTTTTTCATGACAATTAGTCATGCCTCAGCTGGTTTTATTTTCTATTTTTTAAATTTAGTTATCATTTATATTAATTGAAGGAATGATTTAAATTTTTTCTTCCCCTGTCTACCTTCCCCCTCCCCGTCCCCACCCTTTGGTAAACACTAGTCCATTGTCTATTTCCATGAGTCTCTGTCCTGCTCATTTATTGCTTTTAGGTTTATGTCTCACATATAAGTGATATCTGATGAAATTTCAACTTTTTTTGTCTGGCTTATTTCGCTTACCATGATTATTTCGAGGTCCATCCATGTTGTTGCAAATGGCAGTATTTCATCTCTTCTTATGGCTGAGTAATATTCCATTGTATATGTGTACCACACAGCTTCTATCGTAGGACACTTCGGTTGCTTCCATGTCCTGGCAACAGTGAATAATGCTGCTCTGAACATCAGTGTGCAAATATCTTTTCGGGTATGGGTTTTCAAGTCTTTGGAGTAAATACTCAGTAGAGGGATTGCTGGATCATATGGTAGCTCAATTCTTAGTTTTTTGAGGAACCTCCATACTATTTTCCATAGTGGCTGTACCAATTTGCAGTTTCACCAGCAGTGTATGAA
>NW_006443570.1:20638554-20641524 GCF_000325575.1 Pteropus alecto | reverse complement strand
CTCAGTTTGTCGCTATGTATGCTGAACATTCATTACTATCTTGCTATAGCAAATCTCTTCTTATTTTTAAGCTTATAATGCCCTGTTTTTAGTAAGGGTTGCATTCCTGTGCTTCTATCAGCCTGCTAGTCACTTTACTCCTAATTATGGATTTTTTTTTTTTTTGGTCATTTTGTTTTAGGTGAGCTGCCCCCTTTCAGTATTTCCTATAGTGCAGGCCATGTAGTGAATTCCCTCAATTTTTATATGTCTGAAAATGTCTTTATTTCTCCTTCATATCTAAAGGAGAGCTTAGCTGGATACATTATTCTTGACTGGTAGTTCCTTTCATTTAATAGTTTGAATATTTCTCTCCTTTCTGGCTTGTAAGGTGTGTGCTGAGAAGTCCAACAATAATCTAATGGGTTTTCCTTTATAGGTTATATCTTCTTTTCCCTGGATGCCTTGAGAATTCTGTCTTTGTTGTTGATTTTTGATAATTTTAACACAATATGCCTTTTTGGGTTGAGATAATTGGATGTTCTATTGACTTCTTGAATTCCAAGCTCCAGCTCATTCCTTAGATTTGGGAAATTCTCATTAACTATTTGTCTGAAAATGCTTTCTAATCCCTGCTCCTTTTCCTCGCCTTTGATAATACCCATTATTCTTATGTTTCCTCTTCTGATTTTATCACCTAGTTCTTGTATTTCTCTTTCACTATTTTTCATTCTTCTGTTCCTCTCTTCCTTCCGATTTATTTCTAGATTTCTGTCCTCGATATCACTGATCCTTTCCTCCATTTGGTCAACTCTATTTCCTAAGCTTCTTATTTCATTTTTCAACTCTTGCAGTGTGTTCTTTATCTCCAGAAGGTCTATTTGGTTCTTTTTGAAGGTTTCAGTTTCCTTGCTAAAGAACTCATTCTGCGCATCTAGTTGTTTTTCCAACTCCTGAAATTGTTGATATGATACATTTCGGAACTCTGAGTTTTCCAGAAGTACCATCCTAAATTCTCTCATTTAAGTTGTATATTTTTATGTCTATAAGCTTATTTTCTGGAGATTTTTCTCTTTCTTTCTGAAATGACTTGTCACTTTGGTTGTTCATGGTGTTTAATGGACTATTTCTCCGCCTGGGCATTAATGGAAGTGTGTTCTGATTTTTTTTTTTCCAGAAAGAAGATTTATTATATAATGGTTCCTAGCCTGTTGCAAAGGAAGTGTTTTTCTTTTGGTTTCCAGTAGGTGGCGTCTAAGCCCCTTGGAACTCTGCTTTATATAGAGTCTTAATAATGTCTTTTTTTTTTTTCCTTATAAATATTTAATCACGCTCGCTACCCTCAGTCTCAGTTCCTGTCAGCATTAGCGACAGTTTCAGTAGCATTTGCTCAGATTCCCCTGGGGCTCCATGGCTTTCTGCCTCGGAGGATATGGGGGGAGAGGCCCTCTGGGTTGGCGGATGGAGGCTGTGGCTCAGCCTCGGTTTTGCAACCGCAGCCGGTAAAAATCAACTGTTGATTCTCTGCCATCCCTGTTTTTCTGCCGTTCCCATTTCTCTGCCTTCTGCCCTGATGACTGGGCATTGCTGCTGGCTATGTGGAGCTCACAGCACTCCCAGGCAGGGCTGTTCAGGGAAGTCGCCACACCTTCCTCCCTCCCCCTTCTCTTACAGGGCGCTCCGGTGGCCGTGAGAGGCAGCTTCTTTGTTTTTCCCAGTCCACCACTCGACACCCGGAATTCTGACCTTTGGTAGCTCTTTTGCGTAGATCCCACATTCAGACGTGCTGATGTGCAGTTTGGGTGTTTTTTTGTTGAGTTTTAGTTATTTAGCTTTTTGTCGTTTCAAGGGGAGAGATCCAGGGACGTCTCTCACCCAGCCATGTTTCTGATGTCACTCTGGACATGGCCCCTTTAAGAGGCATCTGCTGCTGCCGCAGCCTCCATCTCACTGAGCCACTCGAGATCCAGCAGCTCCATGTCCTCGCCCCGTCCTACCTTCTGCTATTGCAGGGTGATTTCTTGGATTTCTCCCTAGTTGTGTGGCTTGTTCATCCCAGGTGATTTTTCCTTGCTGCTGCTCCTTGTTTCCCTCACAACTTTGATTTGGTCACCAGAGGGATGAACAGAGCCTCTACCATCTATGCCATTTTTTGCTCCACTGGGAAGGCAGTATTTTATCAGTTTTAATTCTTGCTTCACAATATGAGTTTCCTTGGGCAACTTCTTTCCTCTGTGAATTTCAGTTTCTTCATCTGTAAAATATTCATATCTTGTTGAGTTTAAATTGCTATGTTATAACACCTTCAATTATTTTCAGTGCCACTAAGAAAAACTAAATATTGCAATTAAACTATGATTCAGTGATTTTTTTTATC
The DNA here is from genome assembly GCF_000325575.1 of Pteropus alecto. NCBI lineage: Eukaryota > Metazoa > Chordata > Mammalia > Chiroptera > Pteropodidae > Pteropus > Pteropus alecto. The sequence goes on along the minus strand of NW_006443570.1, from coordinate 20,639,168 downwards.
ACATTGATTTATCCTAAGTTATGTGTGTATATTAGAATCAGTGGAAAATATGGTACCATCAACCTTCTTTCTGAGTTTATAAGGAAAAGGTAGAACAATGTACTTAAAGTGTTGAGCAAGGTGCCTGACATGTTATACTCAAGAAGTAGTAGCCATTATGTTGATGGTAATGGTGATTTGATAATGAGCACTTTATGAAATGGTGCTTATTGTTTAGGTTGTTCTTTGGGGATAAGAATCATTAATAGGTCAACTCAGTGAGATTTGGTGGTGGTAGTCAGAATGCCCACTCATTTTGAATTCGTAGCATAACAATAATATAACAATATATGAAACAATAATATAACATCTTCAGTTGGCTTTTAGAGGTAATTCTTTTAATTATCAGTACTTTGTTATCAATGAAATTTGTAGACTATTGTTGAAGTTTCCTCTGGGAATAAATTCTATTGATTTATATCAACCTCCTGGGTTGGTTGAAGTCACTTTTTATAGAGAGAATTTAGTTCAAGTGCACAGCATGAAAGGGATATTCTTACATAAAACGCTTAGTAAAATTGCATTGTTGACATTGTGATATGAGACCTCAGGTTGTAACTTATTTTTCTCATTTT
>NW_006443570.1:20624048-20638520 GCF_000325575.1 Pteropus alecto | reverse complement strand
CCGGTCACAGCCCAGGAGGTATGTTTGTTCATTATATCCTATAGCATTTCTGTAGTTAATGCTTTTTCTCTGATTTTTTTCTCGGTCTTATCATATTAGCTTATCTCTGGTTTTCCAAACTCCTTAATTGGTCTCTAATGGGATTGCTTTAAGAATCTAGTTACTGACTCAAAGATTTTAAATGGTAGATTGCATTATGTTGTACACCTGAAACATATAATTTTGTATGTCATCATACTTCAACAATTAAATAAATGAATTAAATAAAATAAGTAAAATGATAGATTGCTTTTTAGAAAATGCAGAAAGGCCCAGTTTTGAACCAAGTCTCTAGAACTATCTTGGGTAATAAAAAAGCAAATATTCTTTACCTTTTAGGAAAATATCAACTGAAGAAAATTTTAGCCTTTAGTTTTGCACTTATATTTGTCATTCATTTTGATAGATTTTGCACTTCTTTCAGATTGGTTAATATTTTACTTCCTAAATACAAAGGATATATTGAATAACTTACTCAGTCCTTTCAAATACGATGAAACTTTTTTTCTCCCTCTCATGCAGTAGGGGGCATGCTGTTAAAAGGGTACCAATATCTGCTACCATTAAAAAAAAAATTATGAGACATCTAGGAAGTATATAACATTTCTGTAATTTCCTTTAAGTGGTTTTTTAAATTGACTCTCCTACAGGAAGCAGTTCCGGTAAATCCTAGATGGTCATTTAAATGTTAGCAAACTTGTATCCTCTGAACACAATCACATGAGCCATTCTGGATGATACAAAGAAAAGAGACAATAAGCATGCTCATTGTACAGAAGCTGGCTAAAGAAAATGTTTCCTTAATGATGAATTATCAGGTGTTTGTTGATATATACCTCGCTCTTATAAACTACAACTTAATGTAAAAATAGTTCCTTTTCATCAGTAACTAAGGTTATTGGCAATATTTTCTAGCCTTGGTTATCACAAAAATTTTGGCATAAAGCTTAATTTTTCACCATCTCTTAGGGAAGATCTGACAGTGAAGTGTCATTGTTTTGCATAGGGCTAAGACATAGAAACCAGAAGAAATTTTAGCTGAATGCTTACCAGAGGCATCATAACCTTATTCCCATTGAATAAAAAAGGATTCCAAAAAATTCTTAAATTTTCTAGTAGACCAAATTTAAAGATCTCTGGGTTAATTTTAATTAAGCTTTACATATGACTTGGCATCTACTGGGATAATTGTTGTTCCAAAAAAGTTACATAATGATGAAGCAATGAAGTTTATTCTCTTATTCACAGCACTGAATTATCAAGCCATTAAGAACCATAAAGACCCCTGTTTTTAAAGTTATTGGCAATAAATCATAAATATGATTAGAGGGTTTGTGTAGGCTTCTAGTCATGAGAAAAAAAGTCATTTATAGAAATAAATGAAGAAAAACCTAGTAGCACCCATTTGAAAAAATCAAAATTTTAATTGCCTGTTGTACTTTCTTACAATGTGTGTTTCCCAGGCTGTTTCTAAATCTAATTACTTAAGTTTGACTCAAAGCAAAAAAACTCCTAAGTGCCAAATCAATGCCTCTTGAGCTAGGTGATATGTAAGAGGATGATTTTTGTGTGCTTTGCTGCTACAGATTGTTCTGGCATTCTCCATCACTTACCTGAGAATAAACCAGCATTGAGTTAGCATCTTTTCATTGAGCATGCCTGAACTCATCTTGCCAGTTGTTGGTTCAATTGTGGTTTATAGTAGGGAATTGAATAGTGAAGTACATATCATTAAAACTAATACCAGTTCCAGGTAATAAAAAACATGTTGCATTAATGATCTTTTATTTTAACCAAATACCATTTATTTAAATCATGTTTAAAGTAATCTTATAATTAGCCCAAACCACGATGCCTTTAAAAACCAATGTGCACAGGCAACAACAACAAAAAACAAATAATTGAGACTACATCAAAATGTAAAACTTCTGTCCACCAAAGAACACAGTCAACAGTGAAAAGGCAACCCACAGAATAGGAAAAAATATCTGAAAATCGTATAAGGGGTTAATGTCCAGAATATATAAAGAACTCTTACAAGTCAACAACAAAAGACATAAACAGTCTTAGTCAGCTTGGGCTCTTATAATAAAATACCATAGACTGAGTGACTTAAACAATAGGCATTTATTTCTCACAGTTCTAGAGGTTGAGAAGTCCAAGATCAATTTGGTTCCTGGTGAGTGCTCTCTTCTTGACTTACAGACAGCTGCCGTCTTGCTGTGTCCTTACATGGCTGTGAGTGAGAGAGTGCTCTGATCTCTTCCTCTTTTTATATGGCTACTAATCCTTTTGTGGAGGCTCCATCTTCATGACATTATTTAACCTTAATTATCTCTCAAAGGCTCCCATATCCAAATGCCATCACATTGGGAGTTGGAGCTTCAACCTGTGAAATTGGGGTGGCACACATCCCACCCCTGACTCCTAAAATATTGTCCTTTTCACGTACAAACTATTTATTCCATCCCAACAGCCCCAAAAGTCTTAACTCATCCTAGCATCAACTCTAAAGTCCAAAGTCTCATCTAAATACCATCTAAATCAGATATGAGTGAGACTTCAGGCAAAATTCTTCTCCACCTATGATCCTGTGAAACCAGATAAGCTATGTACTTCAAAATACAGTGGTAGGATAGGCATCGAATAGACATTCCCATTCCAAAAGGGAAAAACAAAAGAAATAAGAGGTGACAGGTCCCAAGTAAGTCCAAAGTTTAGCGAGGCAAATTCCATTAGATCTTAGGGCTCAAGAATTATCCTCTTTGGTTTGATACTTTGCCTTCTGGACCGACAGGGACAGTGGTCCTGCTTTCAGGACCCACTAGAATGGTGGTGTCATCCCTGCGGGGCAGCCCTGCACCTTTGACTCTCTTGGAGTACTACCCATGTTGTGTTCTACAAGGGCTGACCCACGTGGTGCTCTGTTGAGCAGTGGTCCCGCCCTTTGAAACCAGGGTAGAGGCCATCTTATATCTCAGGCTTTGCACTCTAGGCCTGTGGTGGGAGTAGCAGCCCTGACGATCTCTGAATCGCCTTTGGGGTCCTTCCTTTTTCTTGAAGGATAATGCATGTTCACACTTCTTTAATTTCTAATCATTTTGTTTCCTTTAGTCTCAGCTGGCAGTGTTTCTGCTAGTATAATCCCATTCCTATTCCTGGCTTCTGTCGAGATGGCCAGTTAGTTCTGTGGTTCACACCCACATTAATTTTACCAAATGGTTGGTCACCACACTCTTGGTGTTTTCTTCTGAACATGCTCTCATTTTTTGCAATACGAACAGGTTGAGAATTTAAAAAAAAAATTTTAAGTTCTTTTTCTTTTTCTGCTTCACAACTCTTTCTTCAATTCATTTATTTCTTCAACTATTTTACTATAAACAGTCAGGAGGAACTGGGTTGCTCCTTCAACACTTTGTGTAGAAATTTTCTGAGCTAAATATCCAATTTCATTGCTCACAAGTTCTGCTTTTCACAAAACACTAGAACGGGACCAGAATTCAGCCAACTCCTTTGTTACTTTATAACAAGGATTGCTTTTCCGCCACTGTCTGGTAATATGTTCTTCATTTCCATCTGAGATCTCATCACAATGGCCCTTATCTCCCATATTTCTACCAACATTCTATTCGTGAATATTATGTATTCTCGAAAAAGAAGGCTTTTTCTCCTGCTCTTCTCTTTTCTTTCTGCCAGGATTGCCTTTTAACACTCCCTTCTTGGCAATCTCAGCCTTTTTTGGCATACAACTCGAAACTCTTCCAGCTCTACCCCACTATCCAGTTCCAAAGTTGCTTCCAAATTTTTAGATATTTGTTACAGTAGCATCCTACCTCTCAGTACTAAAATCTGTATTAGTCAGAGTTTTCCAGACAGACTTAATGGGAAATATATAGATAGATAGATTTATTATAAGGAATTGACTCATACAATTATGGAACCTGAGAAGTCCTAAGATCTGCAAGTTGGAGACCCAGGAGAGCTGAAGACATAACTTCCAGTTTGAATCGCAGTCTGAAGTCAGGACAAGACTGATGTCTTAGCTCAAAGTCAAGTCAGGCAGAAAGAATGAATTCTTCCTTACTCAGCCTTTTGTTCTATTCAAGCCTTCAATGGAATAGTGAAACTCACCCACATTGGAGAGGGTAATCTGCTTTATTCAGTCTACTGATTCAAATGTTAATCTCATCCAGAAATTCCCTCAGAGACATAATGTTTAATCAAATATCTGGGCACCCTGTAGCCCAATCAGATTAACACATAAAGTTAACCATTATATAACCTCAATTAAAAATGGGCAAAAAACTTGAATAGACATTTCTCTCCAAAGAAGATAAACAATAACCAATAAGCACATGAAAAGATGCTCAACTTCACTAATCATTAGGGAAATGCAAATCAAAATTATAATGAGATATCATCTCACATTCATTACAATGTCCACTATCCAAAAAACAGAAAATAACAAGTGTTGATAAGGATGTGAAGAACTTGAAAGCCTTGTGCACTGTTGGTGGGAATTTAAAAGGGTACCATATGACGAGTCTTCAAAAATTTAAAATAGAATTACCACATGATTCAGCAATTCCACTTCCAAATATGTACCCAAGAATTAAAGGCAGAGTCGCGAGAAGTTCGTACACTCATGTTCACCACAGTACTATTCACAGCAGCCAAATGTCCATTAACAGATGAATGGATAAACAAAATGTGGCATATGCTTACAATTGGATATTATTTAGTCCTAAAAAGGAAGGAAATTCTGACACATGCTATAACTTGGATGAAACTTGAGAACAGTATGCTAAGTGAAATAAGCCAGTTACAAAAGGACACATATTGTATGATTCCCCTTATATGAGGTACCTTCAGTGGTCAAATTCTCAGAGATGGAAAGTAGAATGTTGGTTACCAGGGGCTGGGAGAAGGGGAGGACGAGAGTTATTGTTTAATGGGTACAGAGTTTCCCTTTTGGAAGCGAATAAAGTTCTAGATATGGATGATGATGATAGCTGCACAACAGTATGAATTTATTTAATGCTACTGTACACTTAAAAATGGTTATGATTGCAAGTTTTGTTATGTGTATTCTACTACAATTTAAAAACAAACAGGCCCCTTTTTTAATGACATTTAAATTCTAGGAATAATTTGTCTTTCTCAGAAAATAGGCATAAAAAGATAGCATGATTACAGAACTGAAAACCAAATTGTGTGTCATTACTTTTCTAGCGAAAAGCTAAAATAGATGAAATTCAACGCCAGTCTTCCTTTTGCATACTTATGAGCTCATAGATTTTATTCTTGTTGTGTAATGACCCACTTTGCTGACTGGGGAACAGCTGAGAAGGTAACTATAAAACTAAATCATAAAGCATGCCAATATTAAACTATTTTGACCTATAAACAGCTATCTCATATGAGACAACCTAATAAAATTATGATAACAAATGAAAAAAAAGAAATATGCCAGTAAAATAAAAATTTGAAATCCAAAGACGTCTTTTTTAGGGTGAATAGCTGTGGTAAGATACAAAGTACTTTAGATTTAAATTAAGAAAATAAACATTTTAATTACAATAGAGTTATTTCATTCCTGTCTATACCAGCTTTAAGAATTGTATAAAGTAAAAAGGAATGACAATTTAGGAAATTGCCTTTGGAGTGAGCAATTTATAGTATTATAAAATAACATGGGTTCAAAGACCTGGGAGAAATTGTTCTTTTTTAAATGTTTTTCCCCAACTCAAGCAATACATATATGTTGCCAATTTTTATGTTTTTAACAACTCAGTGCAAAGTAACTTTTCATGTTCAGCCCAAAACCTCTTCTATTTTTAAGCCTAGTTTCTTCCTCTTTAGTCTTCATAAATGCAAAGATTTACTCACTATCTACTGAAAAAGTTCTTCACCTTTGAAAACTTATTGTTTTCCCTAAGGTACTTCAAACCTAGCAATGAAAAGAAAGTTTTCAGCAGATAGAGGAGAGAGAGAGCAATGTGGGCCAGTGAAGTCTCAGACAATCTCTTGGAAGAGCCAGGTCTTGAGTAAATGAATTTAGATAGGAGAGCAGAAGAGCATTCCAAATGTAGAAGGATGGGAGAGAGAAGAAGGAAATCCTCAGTAATTTGGATATAGGTGCTAATGTGTTTTGGGGACAATAAGAAGATAATTGTCTATGTCTTAAAAGCAGAGGAGTTTTGATTTGATGAGAGATCTTTGTATGGAGGAATGACATGACTGCCAGAAGAGAGACTAGCAGTGTTATACAGTATAAGAAAAGGCAAGCAGATTCTCCAGGAAGCTGTTGCAGGTAAATGGCTAGAGGTGGGCAATCACCTCCCCATCTGACAGCACCATGAGGACAGAGACTGTCTTTTATCTCAGTATCCACAGCAGTTAGCATATAGTTGACACTCAGTAAACGTTTGTGGAATGAATAAATGAGAATAGAAAATGTTGATATCTTTACTAGAAATTATATCTTTACTAGAAGTGAATCAGGGCATGTCTTTGTGTAAGATATAGTTTCACAATGGTACTGTGTTATTAATTCACTTAGTTTGTGGAAAAATCTTTCCTCTAGATCTCTGTCTCTGGTACTTCATCAAGTTTTCTTTATCTTTTATTTGCTCTATTTGTTTTTTACTTTTGAGATATCATTTAATTCCAGCCTATTTGGTAGAATAATTTTTGTATGGATTTATGTATCATAATGACAATAAATGTACTACATTGCCTGTATTTTGGCTGTGAAGAGTACGGATGTACTTCTACTTCAGTATATGTTCCAGTTAAAGAGTATATTAACCTGAAGAATACTTTACTTCCAAAACTGAAACCCTGTACCCATCAAACAGTAATTCCCCATCCTTCTCTTCCTCCAGCCCCTGGCAACCAACATTCTACTTTCCATTTCTGAGAACGTAACTACTGTAGGTACCTCATATAAGGAGAATCATACAATGTATGTCCTTTTGTAACTGGCTTATTTCATTTAGCATAGTGTCCTCAAGTTTCATCCAAGTTATAGCATGTGTCAAAATTTCCTTTTTAAAGCTGAATAATATTTTATTGTATATATATGCCACACTTTATTTCTCCATTTATATGTTAATGGACATTTAGGTTGCTTCCACCTTTTGGCTATTGTGAATAATGTTGCTATGAACATGGGTGTACAGATTTCTCAAGACCCAGCTTTTAATTGAGTATTACTCAGAAGTGGATCATATAGTAATTCTATTTTTAATATTTTAAAGACCCACCATACTGTACCATTTTACATTCTGACCACCAGTGCACAAGGGTTTCAAGTTCTTCACATCCCTACCAACACTTGTTATTTTCTGGTTTTTGGATAGTGGACATCCTAATGAATGTGAGGTGGAATTCATTGATTTAAAAAAAAAAATAGAAAGTGGTAAAGAGGAAAAGTCCATTGTAAATATGAGCTGACAATTTAATCCTTATATTTTATCTTTTTATTTTTTGATTTTGAAAAATCTCTTATTACAGAAAAGTTACAAATACAGTACAAAGAAGTTTTTTCTTGAGCTATTTGATAGTAAGATGTTCCACTAGCTTGTTTTCTGTTTTAAGAAATAGAATGATGACATCAGCATTTCATGGAGAAGTGAAATATTTATTGAGCTTATAACAGAATATATGTGTGATTGATTGATTGATTGATTTACTAAAGTAGAGCTTTTCGTGCATTAAAAACTTCTAACTGACCACACCGAAACTGTACTTCTTTTCCATTGGCCCTTCTGAAGTTTAAATCTCTACCTCCCACTATGTGGGTTACTCTTCTAATTCAAAGAACTATTAGCTGTTTATAAACATTTGGGTGTGGCCACAAGGGGGTGTAGTGAACTGTTCTCTCATCTCTGAGTTCTGCCATTGTATGAAGTAGCCCCTTTATATTGCTGAGTGCACACTTTTAAAAGCTCTTTTCCTAGCCACTTGACAAGAGTAAGAATTTTCATTTCACTAAAGTACTTTTTATTTCTGAAGAATGTATTCATAGGCTCTCTTTTATATTTATCTGGCATGTTCTGTTTCTGGTAGCAATGAAAGGCATTCTTAAATCTGATTTGAAAAGCAAATCTAATTATTGCAGCCATGATGAAATTAGGTATACCTTTAAAGCTAGGTAAATAATCTTTTTTCCCCCAGATGTTATTCTTCATGGTGTAAACAAACATACAAAAAAAGTAAATTTCTCTCCAATTCTTGATTTTGCCAAGCTAAGTTTTGGAATAGTTGTTTTCTTGTATCATAAAAACCCAAAGACCAATAAGTATCAAATACCTATCACTGCTGGCAGAGGATTCTGAGAAGATGTTTGAATAGGAAGCATCAGGAATCTGTCTCTTTACCTAGACAACAATTGCACTGCAGTATCTGTCTGATGTAACTATTTTGGAACTCTAGAATCTGTTGAAGACTTGCAACTCCAGGGGAAGACTTGAAAGGTAAACTGTGGTCAATTTCAGCCCTTTGCTTTTAGCAGATGCCTTCCTCCACCCTTAGTCCATCGCAGGCTGCTCTGCATGTGTTCCTGAAGGAGCTTGCACACAGCTTTAGGAGACAGGATGGGCAAAAATGACTTTATCCTCTCGCTATCGGGGATCTGTGCTCTGATAGCTTATTGCTGCTTCTGATCACAGAGGTGTCAGCAAAGAGGCAGGCAGCTGTTGTTGCACCTCCCATTGTTGCAGGATCCTTTCCCTCTAGCCGAAATAACTTTCAGGCATTTAAAGGGCTGGCAGCCTTTTTTATCTCCCTTCTTTTTTTGCTTTTTTCCCTTTTGGGAGTCAAACATTAAAGACTAGGACGTTTAAGAATAACTGCATACAAGGCGATAATTAGAAAGTGACCAAACATACCCACAGAAAGGCCCAAAAGTGACTTTAAGTTTATACCTCAGTCTGATCCATTGCACAGAGACTGCTTACAACAATCAAAATGATAATGATGATAATAATATAATAATAATAATGATAATAAAAAATAGTAAATCTTGGAGAAAATGGAGAATCTAATTTCCAAAATTACTACATTATTAGATTCAAATATCCAATGTTCAACCAAAAAAATCATAAGGCATACAAAAAAACAGGAAAGTACCAATTGAAAGGAAAATTGTCCGTGAAAGAGACCTAATGGCAGATATACTATATAAAGACTTTAAAACAACTTTCTTAAAGATGCTAAAAGAACTAAAAGACGATGTGAAGAAAATCAAGAAAATTATGTGTAAACAAAATGAAAATATTACTAAAAACTTAAAAAGAAACCCAAAGGAACTTCTGGAGCTGGAAAGTACAGTAACTGAAATGAAAAATCCCTAGATGAATTCAAATTCAGATTTGAGCAGACAGGAGAAAGTATTATCAAACTTGAAGATAGGAAAATGGAAATTCTCAAGTCGGAGGAACAGAAAGAAAAAAGACTGACGAAAAGCAAACAGAGCCTAAAAGACCTATGGGACACTATTAAGAGGACCAACATACATATTGTGGGAGTCCCAGAAGGAGGAGAGAGAATATTTGAAGAAATAATGGCTAAAAATTTCATTAATTTGATGAAAGATGAAAGAATATAAATATCTAAGAAGGTCAATGAATTTCAAGTAAGATGAACTCAAAGTAGAACTATACTGAGACATATTATAATCAAACTTTCAAAAGACAAAGAATCTTGAAAGTAGTGAGAGAGAAGTGTATTGTCACATATGAGGGATCTTCAATAAGACTATAAACAGATTTCTCATCAGAAACTTGGAAGCCAGAAGACAGTCAGCTAATATATTCAAATGCTAAAAGAAAAACAAAAACAAAAACCTGTCAACCAAGAATTCTATATCTGGCAAAATTGCCCTTTAAAAGTGAGAAATTAAGACATTCTAGATATACATAAACTGAGGGAGTTGGCAATCACTAGACCTGCCTTGCAAGAAATGCTCAAGGGCTTCTTGGAAGGTGAAATGAAAAGACACCAGACAGTAACTGGAAGCCATATGGAGAAATAAAGATCTCAACAGAGTTAAATACAAGGACAGTTATAAAAACTAGTATTATTGTAACAATGATTTGTAACTATACTTTTTTCCTATGCGATTTAAGAAATGAATACATTTAAAGAAAAAAGTTATTAATGTAAAAGCTAGTGTTACTATAACTTTGCTTTCTAACTCCAAATCTTGTTTTCTACATAAGTTAAGAGTCTACTGCATTTAAAAGAATGATTACTTTATGTTTTTGGACACATAGTGTATAAAGATGGAGTGTTGCGACATCAACACTAAAAGGGATGAAGATAGAGCTGTAATGGAGCAGGGCTTTTGTATGTTATTGAAGCCAAGCTGGTATATATTGAAATCAGAGTGTTATAACTTTAGATTGTTAAATGTAACTTCCATTATAATCACCATAATATTAGCTAAAGAATATACAGAAAAGGAAATGAGAAAAGAATGTAAACATTTCACTACAAAAGAATTGAAGGACCAAAAAATGCTGTAAGGCATATATTTAAAAAAATAGCACAATGACAGAAGTGAATCTCTTCTTTTCAGTAATTACCCTGTGAATGGATTAAACTCTCCAGTCAAAACAGATTGGCATAAGAGTTAAAAACATATAACCCAAGTACAAGAAACTCATTTGAGATTCAAAGACACAAGACAGGTTGAAAGTGAAAGGATGGGAATGTTTCCATGCAAATGGTAACCAGAAGAGAGCAGGGATGGGTATACTAATACCAGTTAAAATAGACTTCATATTTAAAAAAAAAAGTTTACAAGAGACAAAGGACATTACATATTAACAAAAGATTCAATACAGCAAGAAGATATAACAGTTATAAACATTTATACATCTGATGACCATCAAAATGTGTGAAGCAAAAACTGACAGAATTGAAAGGAGAAATAGACGAAAACCAAGGAGACATCTCCCTTAAGAACTAGATGGATGCTGTATAAGATCTAATGATTAAATAAGTGATAATAGCAATGAATTTTTAATTTTAGCTACAATCCAATATGAGGTTTCTGTACATTTTTGAAAAAGTCCACTTTCAGTAATTGCAAAGTGCTATATAAATATTCTTTATAGAAATACTCCTTCTAAAAGGGCATTGGCAGGGAGCTGCAAGAGAGAGCTAAAGCCACAGCTACTACTATCATCTCCAGTGTTCTACATGTGGATGCAATATCCCCTTTGGTACCCACAAGTACTTCTACCAGTTATGGACAATCCAGATGTAGCTCTTCAGCAATGTGAGTTGTAACTTCTTGCATCAATGTTTGTTCATCCCATCAAGGTCCAAAAGATTCAGGCTGAAGACCACAACCTAGGCCTCAGATTCTGAAGCCACATCATAAGGCTGGTGGAAAACACAATTATTGGTTCTCGAATGGAATTAAACCAGATTAGAGTGACCTTTTATTATCAACTAAATCTTTGTATGGTGGATCTATAGAACACAACTGGAGCATCCATCACAGTTGTGGCTATTACTTGGAAAGCCTTCTTTGTTTGGCTCTTAGTGACCATAGTCCTCTATTGAAACAGTTGAAATTGATGGTGAATCCTTTGACCTAAGACTGTAATGGGGCATGGCTCCTAGAAGTGGCAGTGTATTTTTGTCATGCCCTATAAGGAAGGTCTTGAGACCTATTCAGCTCACGGATCCTAGATAAAACAAAAGTTTTAGAGGAATCACGTACTCCATAGGTCTATCACCTTAGATGACTAATTCATGGCACTCTCAAGGAATACCTTCAACAATTTTGTGCTTTATTTACATAGACCACATGAAAGGGGCCAACCTTGGGAAGTCTCTTGCTTTTTGGGTTATCACTTTTTGCTGAGTCCACCAATAGAATCGTGCTCAATGCTGAACTGTCCTTCAACCCTCAGGGCTAGTGGGCAGCAGTGCTCTAAGTGATTGTGGCAGAAACTGTGTCAACTACTGCTGGAAGGAGTCTGTAGAGGCAGATGTGAAGATTCTTTTTTTTCCCTTGCCTTAGGTCATATAGCTACTCAGTGTTGGATCAAAATTGAAACTACTCATATTACTACAGAACTTGTACTCATTTTTTTTTACTATTATTTTTTCAATTATAGTTGACATTTAGTGTTATTTTATATTTGTTTCAGGTATACAGCATAGTGTTTAGACATTTATATAATTTATGAAGTGATCCCCCAATAAGTCTAGTACTCACCCAGAACCATACATAGTTATTACAATATTATTGACTATATTCCTTATGCTGTACTTTACATCCTCATGACTATTTCATGACTATTGATTGTACTTCTTAATTCCTTCACCTTTTTCACCTAGCCCACATACCCCGCTCCCATCTGGCAACCATCAGTTTGTTCTCTGTATCTATAAGTCTGTTTCTGTTTTGTTTGTTCATTTATATTGTTCTTTAGATTCCACATATAAGTGAAATCATATGGTATTTGTCTTTCTCTGTCTGACTTATTTCAGCAGATGTGTAGGTCCTACTAACCAGAGCCTAATCCTAGAAACTACTCATGATCCAAAGTCCTGCTAGGCCTACTGCCTTCCCCTTGCCATAGAGTTTTTGAAGCATTCGAAGAGCTTTTTCCAGATTATGTTTAAAATTAAAAGCAAAGCCATGTAAGGAACTCAAGAGTAGAAGTAGAGTAGTGATGACTTGTATAGTATTGGCTTACCAAATTTAGCAAGACCGTTAATTGGTATTATCTCAGGGTAAGGCCCTACCCTACAGACAGAACAATACAACCAAGAAAACCCAGGAATGAGTTTGAAGCCATACATCCAGGATAGGAGAACCACTACATTAAGGACTTTTTTTCCATCAACAACAACAACAAAAAATCATAACCTACAATTTAAAGACAACTATATATCCAAAAGAAAAGACACATTCACAGGATAGTTTCACATATTTATGAAAAAGTTTTAGTGAATTTGCTACTAATCCTGCTCGAAAATTATGTTGAATTTTTGGGTCTGTTCTGTATTAATTTGGTTTATAAAATTAGCAATGAAAGTTCTTAATAATTCACAAATCTCTCTAAGGAAAGACTTTATTTTTTACTCTTTTTTTGTCTCCCTCTAGGCTGTCAGCTCCTATGCATTCCTCATTCTTGCATTCCCTAGGTCCAGGCCAAACCCTGGCAACTAATAGGCATGCATTACCTAAATGTGAAATTACTGAGTAAATAAGTGATAAATGTATAAATTGACACTAGGGAAGCTTATATAGCAACAGGCATCTTGTAGCTTTAAAAGTAATTCATGACTGAATGATTACCTTTTTATAGTGCTGTTATCTTCTCCCAAAATTATTTTCCCAATTAACTAAAAGGTACAGTTAATTTCATTTTTTGAAGAAATAGCCCACAAATAAGAACCAAAGATTTGTCCATTCTTCACTTCTTCACTCTAAACCCCAGAATTAAAATCTCACCTTCCACCAGGAAATATTCAAGGATCTTAAAAAAATTAATAAAATTAATATACTTTCCTTTTTGTTCACTACAAGTTATTCATTTTAGATGAAAGAGTAAGAGGAAAAGTTTATTCTGAACACTTAATTCAGAACTGCTGAGTTCAATATCAGGCCAAGTTTTTTTCCCCCCTTCTCTTATATTCTTATGCTTGTGGCTTGAAATAGTATAAACTGTAGGAACTCCTGATATGTATAACTTTTACTCTCCCGAAACATACATACATACATACACACACATACAGACATACATACATATGTGTGTGTTTGTCCACAAGGTATACACAAGCATATGTTTCAGGGTAAGAAAAATTTTATATATATATGTATGTATGTATGTATTAGTATGTATGTATGTATCATCTGTGTCTATGTTTTAAATGTATATTAAAGAAAATATACCATAGAAAGATTCCCTGTTATAACCCAAATGAACTCTCAGTTGCCATCGTATCCCTTCAACATTCATAATTATCTCAAAAGATGATGAGTAAACTAATGGAGAATTTTTACAAAGTGAAACTAAAGAGCACTTACTAGAACTAATATGTCGAATATTATCTGTAGACTATTTGTCTTCAGAAAAGGTAGTTCAAATGCTGGTCATATTTTCATCAGATGCTTTTAGAAAACAAGATCTCTGAAAAACAAAAGATTTCCCAGGTAAAGTTAAAAATTTATTCCACAGCAGCATCTGTTCTTTAAATTAGGATTAAACAGGAAATGTATATAAATTATAGGCATACAAATATTTTCTATCAACCTGTATAATGGCAAGGACATTTTTATGGATAAAAATTCAGTTCTGTTTTAGCCTTCCTGTTTAGTTAGATAAGACTCCAAGTCTACAGTGTTGATTTTCTTTTTATATATACAAAGGGGTCATCCAGGGAAGTGTACATGTAGCA
>NW_006443570.1:20601561-20624029 GCF_000325575.1 Pteropus alecto | reverse complement strand
AGCAACGAACTAAGAGCAAGAAGACCTGATTTTAGTTTTGTCTCACCTCTTACTATGTTAAGCTTCAGTTTCTTCATCTATAAAATAAGGATGACATCTGCCCATTTATCCTATAGGATCGTTGAAAAGCAAATAAAATAGTTTATAGGAGAGTTTTAACAAATATTAAGCACCAAATATTACGGCAAGATGTAAAGTGACTGTACTTTCACTAGTATTTGACAATTCTTTTCCATTTTATTTCACAAACAGCCTAACTTCTCTAACTCTGTCTATGACTAACCCTTTACATCGTATAGTATTAAGATCATTAATGAGAAAAAACAAGAACAGAAGTCGTCAGACTTTAGATACCAATTAAGTTCTTATTTAACAAATGTAGTATTGCATTTGAAACTGGAGCTTCCCATCTCTGAGTCAGTAGATCAGATCTGATTCAACCTGGATGATTATTACCTAAAGTCACAGCCACTGGATGCCATTTGGAAAACCCTATTTAAAGGTACTGATCATTTTGTTTCATCCACTCAATGAATTTTTATTAAGGAAAGACTCATCTACTTGCTTCTCTGACTCACTACTATTCCACCATCCTGAGGCAGAAAGAATGTATGAATAAACATAATCGGCAGACTATTATGGTGTTAATTATTCACTGGGAATTTCCCCAAGCTAAGCGGCCATTTGGAGAGAGAAAAACCCGTTATCAATGAACTATCCCAACCCTAAAGCTGTTGTGCTGAAACACCAAACAAAAGGTCCGAAAATTTAGAAACTGTTTGAAACACATAATTGGTTGTGAGCCACCTTTGCTTACAACAGTCCTTACTCTTCAGTGGAAAAATTCTCACTTCATGTTCTAACAGAACTCTTTGCTTCCCTTTCACAGTACTGCCAACACTATTGTTACATGTTATTTGTTGTCTGTTCTTGCCACTTAAAACTGAGTGAGGGCAGGAATGATCTCTATCTTGTTCATGGTTGTATCCTTGAATTCTGGCACATAGAAGAAGGTACTCAGTAACTTTTGGAAATAGGAATGAATAAAGAACCAAACTTTTCATGCATTTACAGGCTTCGAGAAAAGATAATTAGCTTCTTTGAGCCCACTCCCCCAACTCTGTAATAGAAACAAGAATATTTTACAGTTTTTCATAAGGATTTAAGATAAAAAAAGGTTAAGTGCCTATTACAGTTAATAGGCCCTCAACAAGTAGTAACTATTATTATTTTTGCTATTATTCTTTCTTATCATTATAAACTGAGTTCTTCTAAAACTAGGATTATAATTTTATGCCCATAATAAACAAATCTTTACAGTACATATTTCAAAAACTTTCAAAATCACTACAGCCTAGTTCTTCATCCAAAAAAAAGCAGTTGATATTACGATTAAAGCCTTTTTCAAATAAGTTAAAATACGCCTGGGAAGCCAGTTTGTCTTGTTTTGTTTTGTTTAACTATCCCTCTTCTTAAGAACTGGAACATCTAATCAATGAAATCACTTTTAATATGCAATTGAGTTAAATGATTATCTTAGGTTAATATACAAATTCTACAGAATACCAAATGACTCAATGTTAAGAAGACCAAACTTGGAGCTTTTTATTAAAAGGATGATCTATAACATATATTTTACACACATAGTCTCTCTTACAAATATATTGCTGCTGTATCTTTAGCCACATAAAATATTTATAATTGATATGAAAATATAGGCCTTGTAGAAGATAGAAAAGGCATATTTGGAAAGATTACGAATAATTACACGTAATAATATTATGCCAATAGAAAGTTCATGTGTGTTACTGTTTTTGAGTTGGAGATTTTATCTGTGTTTGAAAAGAGGAAATGGTTGTTGTTTTTAAAAAAAAATAAATAAATAACCTGTTGGCCAGAAGTTACATACGAAATTCCAAGTTCCTTAACGATAATTAGGTAACCACGCAGGTGCTCAATTTTTGGAGTACCAAGTTCCACCATGTAAAGCTCACTAACTGGATTCTTCCCCTCTCCCCCGGTTTTGTTTTTTACAACTGTAGTTTTATTTTGGGTGTACTGAACTCTAAATGCCATATAGCATGCTGGTAGTGATGTCTGGTGGGAGTTTGGGAACTGGCCTGGAATTGAGGAGGTGAGGATTACTTAACAGCATGGAGAGATTGGTTGAGATTGCCAAGGGAGAGGGTTAGCCATTATTTTAACACTCTTATCTCTGATTTTGCATCTACTCTTAGGCCATACAAACACATACAGAAAGGCAGCAAATAAGCCTCTACAGATGTCTTCATATGTCAGGCATATGTCAAGAATGAGAAATTAAATTATCCTTAACACACACACACACACACACACACACTTACATTTTTCTGTCACTAGACATTTCTGGAAAATGGCTGACAAGCCAATTTGATATGGATCTTTTAGGTTCTAGTGTGTGAACACATTTCAGAAGGTTTTGAATCTGCAGAACATTCTAAGGGTCTTGTCATCTATACCTTTCTGTTTCTTTGAGTTTGAACTCTTTAAATATTGTATCCTTTAAGTTAAAAATGCTTGCAGGTCAAGTTCAGTTATTGTGACGATGTCCTCTTTTGTCATCGGGTTAAATATATAAATATATAATGAGGCTTGTTTCCCTCATAAACGTGATCAGGTCTTATCAGACTAAAAAATTAAAATATAATTTAAAAATACAATTCCATAACCTTGCTTTCACCTGAAACTA
Organism: Pteropus alecto; assembly: GCF_000325575.1. NCBI lineage: Eukaryota > Metazoa > Chordata > Mammalia > Chiroptera > Pteropodidae > Pteropus > Pteropus alecto. The sequence continues at coordinate 20,621,301 of NW_006443570.1, read as the reverse complement.
AAATTTTATTTTGATTTCTTGAAAAGACAGTCTGTGTTTACTGCCTTCTTTGTCAACTCCCATTCTCTCTTAATCCACGAAATCTGACTTTTGTTCCCTCCACCACTCAAACTGCTACTCTCATGAAGATTTCTAGTGAATACTTTTTGGTCCCCATCTTAAATGATACTGCTAACCATTTCTCTCTGCAGTTCTCACCTCCTTTGGCTTTCTTATCATCATTCTTTGCTGGTTCTCCTTATGTTCTCTGCCCATAGCCTCGCAATTGGTTTCACCAGCAATTCTTCCCCTTTCTGTCTAAAAGCAAATTTTCACCAGGAAACCATCCTTGCCTCTCTTTTACTTGATAGTATAAATAAAACTTTCAACTTTTGGAGGGACATGGAGTCATTTGAAAAGCTGGTTAAAACACTAGACCTTTCATCAAAGAAATGTATCCATACAACTTAAATTTGCATACAATTTCAAAGGTGTTTATGGCTTCACATTCTCTATGTGTAGTCTCTTGGTAACCTCATCCACCCCATTCTTTATGCCCATGTGCCAAGAACTTTCAAATCTATCCACTTCAGATTTCTTTTTGATCTTTAAACCCTATTTCTAACAGCCTACAATTTCTTGTGTATTCTGTGATTGTCTTTTATATATTTATCAAATTTATTTCTCTTCCAGAGTTTCTTCCTCTGCTTATTAAGGACCCCACCATCCACTTAGTATTTTAAGCTAAAAACTTCATATTCATCCCTGACTCTTTCTCCAACATTCAGTCAATCCCTAAGCCTGTCACTTCTACCTCCTGAACCTCTTCCTAATGAAAAAAAAAAAACCACAAATAAGAAAATGGTTATAGACTGAAACAAAGAATTAGTACAGACGAAACCATTTTAAGTTAGTGAAATAACTTCTTGAGCAAACATCCAAGTAGGAATCGTTGGCATCGGGTTTAAAGTGGATTTGGGCAGACTGATCCTTCTATCCTATTGTAGTAGTACAAGCTTTATCATCTGGGTATTCTCTACCATTTGGCAAAACCTATTTTAATCAAATTTTAAAAGATTTCATAATATAATATAGAGTTTATTTTAGTGGCAGGATTATATAAAATATACATATACATTTTTATCTCAAACTTTCCCCTTTCTCTTTATAACATCTGCTTCAGCTTACTCTAGACCCTCTTCTTGCTTGAATTACTACCTCCTAACATGATCTCTTTCCTTTAAGATTTTAAAAGGGTCCTTGAGGAAAAACATGGCTATCCCCTTAAGTTTTTTGGATGCCAAGCAAAATTTGAACTCCTTTAGAACTTCAAGTGAACTTAATAATAAATGGAACAAACACATCCATCATTCAAGCAGTATCACCCATTATAGTCCAATATCAGTATGGCCCTTTGGAAATGGGATGGCTGTGGAGAATTAAGATTCCTTTAAATAGGGATAACATCTTTACAAAGAAGACTAATCTTATAGCCCACAAAGGCAAGTATATGCTTTTGTTCTTTTTTCAGTGGTGAGATTTCTTCTTAAAAGAATTGTTTTAAATGTGTGTTAGGTTGCACTGTGGAATACATTCAACTTTAAAGAGTTTCAGAATGGAGGGTGAGGGAGCTGTTGGTTTTGTTACAATTTAATTGACTGTTTAATCATCTACCTCTGTTCCAGTAATATCTAGAATAAATTACTCCTGGTAATAATATAAGAAGAAAATAACTTTAATTGTAATTCATTCAGCATTAGCTAAATCCGTCATAGGCTCTCACTGAAAGCCCAAAATTTTCTATGACATGAAAAGAACCATAATTATAAGCGGTTTTCAGTAATCAATAAATTTCACTAAGGACTTTATTTTTAACAGTCATTTATTATGTCTTCATATTTGCTCAGTTTTTAAAAATAAGCTTGGACATACATCACTAAACGTCAGTGAGATAAAAAAATTTTTTAATAGCATCTTACTTTTAATATTGACTCCATGTTGAAATGATAATATTTTAGATGTATTGGGTTAAATGAAATATATCATTAAAATTAATCTCACCTGTTTTTTTTTTCAATTGTGGTTATGGAAAAAAATTTTTAATTTATTTTAATTATTTTCAATTATACAGTACATTGGTTAGACATCTATAGAGTTTATAAAATGATCCCCATAATTGCTCCCTCTCTCCCCAGACCCTCCACCTAGCTAACATATTAATGCTAACTGCATTCTCTATATAGTCCATTGTTCTCAATTATGTGGAAAGAGCACTGGTATTAGAGTGAAGAGACCTGTTTTGTATTGGTTGCATGACCTTGAAAAGTACATTCATTGAGACACTTCCTTAGAAAATGAGCATGCTTATTATGAGGCAAAAATAATATATACATCTGAAAATAACCTCAAATCGCAAAGTATTATTGCATAAATGTTATGTCACAGTGGTATTTTATCAATAGTGAATGTCTTTTGTTTTAATTCTTCTCATAATCAGCTTTAGCAGAGCAGTTTCCTAAGGTAAAGAATTTAGAAGGTTTGTGAGGGGAACTATAAAAATCTTTTAAAAACTTTTAAAAGTATTTCTCTTCTCATTATTTAATATATTCATTTTATTAGAGATGCTTATTAATCATAAATAGTTTTCCAGCTTTGGGCTTAAATCATGGTAAGAGGGGGGTTTTAACAAACCATTTTTATGACCGCTCCAAAAACAGTTGGAAAAGTCAAAGCTGAAATAACTATTTTACAAGAACTATGTGAAGCTAAATCTCAGAAAAATTGGTCTTTTCTCTTTTTATCTGTTATATACCATAAAGCAAGAGCTCAAACAGTAAGTAGACTATCAAGCCTAATTATTGTTTTCTGTAAGTAGTATAGGTCCTTAAGTATCTGAAACCAGTTGATATCCTTCCTCACTGAGATTTTCAGACAAAATATGAACTAGAGGTTTTTGTTTTATTTTTTCAACATTTTATTATATAAGAAGTAAACATGGAAATAAGTTATATAGTAAACACCCAAAAGCACATCCCTCCTGGAGTCAAAGTTAACCTATTGCTATACTGTATTGGCTTTATCAGATATCTATTTATCTATCTATTCCTGAGCTAGAAGTTTATATGCAGGAAAAAAATTTTATTTACTCTTTTATATGTATTTCATATAACAACCTTAAGAAATAAAAATGTTAAATGCTTTAGAAGCTATAATTTTCCGAACAAATTTTAAAGAAAAATATACCACATACATAATATAAAAACATGAATAGAAAGATAAACACCAAATTCAGGAGAATAATTACATGTACAGAGAGGGAGGAAAGGGCTCATAGAGAAGTTCACAATGAACTTTAACTATAATATTTTACTTCTTAAAATCTGAGGCGTAGCTGTCTATTGAGTATCTGGCTGTTTGTTATCCTCTCTGTTCTTTGCTGTATGTTTGAAATATTTCACAATTAAAAATTAAAGGAAAAATTTCCTTAGTTTTCTTTTCACCTGGCAAAGTGTTTTTCACTTAAGATCTTTTGTCTAGTCGGCCTTCCAGCTGAGGTGGATTGAATAAAATTTAACAACACCACATCCTTCCTCAGTTATTTGATATACTAGCTAAAGAATGATTACGAAGTGCCCCCTTTCTACTAAGGATTGAGAAGTATAACTTTTGCATACTTCTTGGCTTTGCCTAACTCAGAGGGAAAAAAAACCTCCTTGTATTGTACTTAAATTCCTTGAAGCTATTTGACATGGTTGTTGATAAGTATATAACTGTGTAAGTATGTAATTTTGCATGTTCACCTGATTTTAGAGAAGAAAGACATGGAAAGTGAAATTTGTCCAGGGAAGCTGATACATTAAAACTTGTAGAGAATAGATGCTGCCCAGCCAGGACCTGGAAACTTGACTAGTCTAAACAAACTGCACAGTACTAAATTGCTTGTGAAAGGGCTGAATCAGTACTGCTGCGATTTGAACTTTTGGCTCCTGAAAGTCTAGGGTAGACATGAAAATAAAAATAAAGCCCTTACCTATACGGTTGTGTTCCAGACCCTCTACTGGATTTTCTATATAAGGGAGGCATCTATCGAAAGAACAAAAGGCAGCAGGAGAAAGATGAGGCAGTGAAAAGGAGTCTTAGGGGCTTCTTCCTATACTAGGTGTGAGAGAGTGATCGCCCAGGGAGAGAAAATCTCCATCATTGATTTATTGATTCCTTCAGGAAATATTTATCTAGAGCCCTAAGGAAAATACGGTGGGATGTAGTATAAGGGCTCAACCAACCAGAATATATTTAGTGCTTATGACTTGCCTAGCACTGTGCTACGCTCTATGAAGTCCATAAAAGAGAGTTACCGTGTCTGATTTGCTCCAGCAGAGAGAGAAGTTATGTGGCATAAATCAGAATAAAACCTTGAATAATAATATAGATAAATTCTAAAGGAGTTAAAAATGTCATAGTATACTATAAACCAGGAATGGAGCACTGGACTTAATCAGAAGACCTAAGTTCAAATCCTAGCTCTGATATTTGCTATATAAACTTGGGCAGGTCCCTTAATTTCTGAGCCTCAGTTTCCTCATCTATAAAATGAAGTCTAGCAAGTTTTGCTTACTTACCTATACACAGCATTGCATTAAGAATCAAGTGAGGATGGGTGTAAAAACACTATTGAGTTTCTAATTATTGAATGAAATGAGAAATGAACTAGGCCTTGAAAAATGTTTTACATGGATAACCTTAAAGGCTAGATAAAAGTGGGCTCAGGGAGGGAGCAACTGGAGCAGAGAGGAAGATGAGACTCGGATATAAGAGGACAGTATAAAAACCACCTAATTATAGCAAAGATTTGTTCTGGGAGAATGGGTAAAAAATACTTATGCCATAATGACTGGATTATGGTAGGATTTAAATTATAGAGGACCTGAAGGCTAGAAGAAAGAGTTTGGACATGATCTTAAAGGGAATAAGGAAGTATTTGGGGGTTTTGAGTAGGAAATTATTATAAAGGTATGTAACTTTTATTCATTTTGATAATCAGTATCTAACAAAGTCCCTGGCATACAGGTATTCAGGATTAGTCCAACTCAATTCAGTTAATCTGTCAACAATATATGAAACGAATTGGACATATCTAAGCCTGGAGTCTAGTCTTCTTATCACCTAGATATTAATCTGGTTTATCTTTTTCTTTAACTGTAACAAGGAATGATAATACCTGCCCAGCTAATGTGTTGATTTCAAAGGTCAAATTAGATGACGATGCCATAATTATCCACAAATACATTAAATGCCTTCGTCATGTTTGATGCTATGTAAAAAAAAAAAAAAATGGAAACAAAAAAATTTATAGATATGAGAAAGATGTCTTGCGATGGATATTAGTTTGAAATGCAAAATTCTAAAGGATCTAGTAGCAAGAGGATGGTATACAACAGCTAAAGGATATCTTGAGGCTATATTTAATACTGAATTAGGTTCTTATTATTGTCAGAACCTGTGAGGCCTAGCTAGCTGGGGTCAAGTAGAGGAGAAACCATCAAGTGCAATAAGGTAGGTATTTAAGGTCTCCAGGAATTCTTCCTGTTGGCAATTAACCTTTTCAGACTTAACCTGTTCTGTAGTGAACCTCTGTCATCATGGAGACAGTATAGAATACTGGTTAAAAAAACAGGTTCTGGAGTCATAACTAGCTGCGTTTGAAATACTGCTGTGTAGCCATAGTCAAATTGTTTAACCTCTCTGAGCCTCATAAAGATGATAACAGAATCATAGGGTTGTTTGTAAGAATTAAGTGAGATACTGCATGTAAGAATTAAGTGAGATACTGCATGTAATAAAGGATCTGGTACACAGTGAATGTCAGCTCAACAAATATCAGTTACTGTTTTTATTTCAGCCTCCATTTTTTGTTACTCCCAAATTCACTTCCCATTTTTCTACCTCTGTCTCACCCCATTACAGGACACTGAAGGCCACATTTGGCTCATTCTGTAACATGTTCTACAGCACTAACAGCAGACAAGATCTTCAAATATATTCTGAATTTTAAAAATTATATAATCTTCAAAGTAGTTTAAGTATTACATATATTTAGTTATATTCTAAGTAATTATTAGAAATCAATAATCCATAATATAGTTCTTCATAATATTTTTTATAATTTAATGTATTTTTAACTAACTGCCAATTACACCTCTAGGTATTGATCCAACAAATGTATTCTCATGTATGCACAAAGACGGTGTGAAAGCATGTTCATAGTGATACTGTATATAATAATAAAGATTGGAAACAACTTAAATGTCCACAACTTAAAAGTAGAGGACTGTTTAAATAAATTATATATAATTATAAAACAATACTATACACTCCTTTAAAAGAATGAGGTAAACTATATATAAACATGGAAATGTCCAAGATATAGTGGTAAGTGAGAGGAAAAACAAGAAGCAGAGTAATATGTATAATATAGTTCTATGCATGCGGACATGTGTGTTTCTTAAAGGACAGCTACAATATATTAATGTTTGCGTATGCAAGGAAAATTTCTGGAAATAGTATCAGTCATCCCTGTGAGTAGGATGGTGGGGATGAGAAGAGTGACTTTTACCTCTGAATACTGAAAAAAAAAAAAGTTTTAATCATTCAGCATGTAATACTTTTATTATTTCTTTAAAACTAGTTTTTAAAAAGTGTTTAAAGAGATAGAGGGGATTGAATGGTTAAATATTTTGTAAGGTATGTTGGATGTGAAAAGTGATCTATAAATGCCTATTATTTTTACTGAACAATAGAGTACAGGGCTTTTGTAACCTGAAGAAAGCAGTTCAGCATCTCTTCCTACTGGGGCATATGGTGGTTAAGACCATGGGGGATAAATGCCTTAGAGATTGCCTCTCATGGAGTTGATATGCAGATCTTTTGGTATTCCCCACTGCTCTTATGGTGGAAAATTCCATGGTAAGGAGTAGAAGGGCTCAGTGACATTGTTCACCCAGTGTTTAAAACTGTTGTCAGATATTCTTTTAAATAAAACTATTAGCCACATGGTGATTGCAAACCTGATTGTTTTTAAGAGCCTTTGTTTACAGTGTTTGGTTATTGTATTGTATGAAGAGTGCTTTTGACTAAATGTAGAGAGATACCTCATGATGCTGTCTGCACAACAAGTTTGAAAATTAGAGGTATTATCTTGAGAGTTTTATCCTAGTGTTTTACAGATTAATAGGAGACAGAATGTTTTGCTACTCCAGGTAACAGGCTTTTTGTTTTGTAACTCTTTAAAGTGTTGGTTTTCTCCCTTTTGACACTCAGGGGATTAATTTACTATTTATTTCTTTACATCATACCCTTAGAGAAAACAAAAATACAAATAGATCTTCTGATTGGTATACTGTTTTTTTCTTATAACTAGGTATTTTTAAAATAAAGTTGTATGTTAATGCTATTTCAAAGCTTAAAAATACAAAAATCCAGTGAACACTGCAGATCTCCCATTACTACAGATTGCACCATTGAGTTAATGTAATTAACTACCTGTCAAACAATAATAATAAAGACCCTCAGGACGAAATGGTGGTATGTAGGAGAAGTTTGCATGTGTTTTAATTTTCATTCATTCATCAACTTCTCACCCTAAATACAAACAAATATGACTAACTTTCTGATACTGGAAGCTGATTGGCCAATTTATGGATGATAATAATGAAATTTTAGTACTCTCTTGTTCACAAAGCACTATTGTCTATGTATCTTAATAAAACTGTGAGGTAAACATTACCATCCCCACTTTAGGATTAAAGAAACTAGGACTGGAACAGATTAAGTTTTGACCATGGACAAAGTAATTTGAATCTAGAACTTCCGATATCAGACTCATTACCATTTTAGTGTTGCCCACTTTAGCTACTTTTCAGATTAATGGAGAAGAGCATAGAGTATTATTTCTAGTCAACATCTTCATTTTCTCAGTGAATAAATTAAAATGAACAGTGGCCTTGACCTTAAGGTTGCCAGACTTCAGAAGTCCCCCTGCCCCTACTGCCTCCCCACCCAACTAACTCTCTCTCATCCTCCCTCCCTCCCTGTCCCTCTCCCCACCCCTCAGCTTTCTTAATGACCTGAAGAAAAGCACTTAGGTCTTTTCCCTAGTAAGAGTTTCTACTTCAGAGAAATAGTCAAAAGATAAGATACATAGAGGAGTTAGAAAAGCAAAAAATAATAATAATAATAATAAATTAATTAATTAATTACAGTCATGTACTCTGATGTAAAATTCCTCACCAGAGATGTAAAATTCCTCACCAGAGACTCCAGCCTATCTGGTTTTACCCCTGAAGGGCAATCTTGACCTTTCTTTTCGCTCTTAAGCTTACAGAGCCAGTAAGTCCAAAGAGTAGGTTTTTGTGCCAGGCATTCTTTTAAGTGCTTTACATGTATTAACTTAATTAATCCTTACAATAATTTTATAAATCAGGTACTAATACTGAGCCATAGATTAAATAACTATCTAAGTTTTCACAGCTAATGGTACACTAAGATTCGAACCCAGCCTGTTAATTCCAAGGCTAGAATTTTTACCTGCTGGGCTCTTCTTTGAACTAGATGACTGTTTATCTTAAATGAGTTAAGTGCATTTTTCAGGATCTCCAAATTGAATGAAATTCCTTTCCTAAGGTTCCCAAATCTCACAAAAACAGATTTGGGGGCATCCCTTTAGGGTTTTATTATCTCATTTTACAGATGAAATTAAGTGACTTGGTCAAAATCTTAGTTAATTATTAAGTGGCCGTGTTAGAACCCTGGGTTTTGGCACACTGTTTTTGGCACTATAAACTACTACTGTCACTTTTTAGCTCATTAGCTACCATCAGTTCAAGTGATCCACCCATTGTGAAATTTTGTTACAGCAGCTAAAGCATGTCCACATCTTTCACTCACATTTCAGTGCATCTTTGTGTCTTTCCTGGAATACAGTTAGGTCAGCATGTAAGTCTCTGGTTTTATATGGTTTTACAGTGTTTATACCTTATGGAGGGACACATGAAGACACCTTAATGGAAATACCTTATGGATATAAGGGACATCTATTACTTTAAAAATTTTTTAATGCTTTAACATATAATTCCATAAAAATTTAATTTGATCATAGCTAATAGTGTAAAGAGCAAAATTAACATTTTAGAATATCCATATTTCTGAGCCTTGAAATGGTCACCAAATGACATGACAAAATTTGTTTCAAATCTAACTCAAGCAAGAGTGTGAAGAAATCCAGCAATTTTTCTACAGGGACCTTTGTGCAGTTTTGTTTTTGTTTTTGTTTTAAAGAGAAAGCTCCTTTTGACTTCATGTGGAATAAAAAAACTAGCTTAGTTTATTTCATGCTGCTCAGTCTAATTTGGAATCATTTTTGAAGTCCTAGATGCTTGGGTACAGAGAGCTTGCTCCCTAGAGCCTTGTTTCCTGACAGTGGAGAGTAAAAGATTAAATTGAGCTGAAATGAAATTGACTGACATTTTGACACTGCAGATTGTGAAAAGAAAGGGAATTTGTTCAACTTTTTAAAAGAGACAGCAGAAAGAACTATTTCCTTCAAGGTACCCCAGTTTGCAAAGATTATATAATTTTTTTCTTAAAAAGCCGAGAGGCATGTTCTAGCATTTTCCTAGTTTCCTATATTACAGTTCAAAGGGAAAATTTAACTATGAAAAGCTTTTGAAAAGGCCTGGATGGGGGTGTTAAAATACTCTCCTTCAATGAACAGGCACTGACAGAGGTCTTTTAAGGAGAAAACAAAGGACTACGCACTTCTAGGGTGTCACTATAGGAACCTATTTATAAAAGACAAGTATACATATTTATGGAATCTTTACCTCTATCGTTTTTAAATGCAGGAGATATTAAGTGTGAACTGAATAAGATACATGTCCTGCTGACTTATTTTTCAGACAGATACGATGATTATCATGCCATCATCTTTCCTAAAAGGCATCATTTAGTGTCAACTTCAATAAAATCCCATCTCTGCTGTGTCATGAAAGGAACCGGACTCACCTTAACAGTGCTGTTCTAAACAGCCTGCTGCTTTTTTTTGATCACTGAAGGAGGTCGTAATAAATTACAATCTGGAAGAAGTTTCAAACTGCAAGTCTGCCAGATATTTAAAGCAATTTATTTTGGGGTGTATCAGCAGATTTTTTCTTGCACTGCCATTTGAGTGTCTGCTGACGCAGCCTGAACAAATCTTTCAAACATTTTTCTTCCTAGATGGATAAAGATGATGATGCACTGGACTCCAAGATCCAGACCTTTCATTAACTCTTAACTTGCCAGTTGGTTCCTTCCTATTACCAGATCTGTAGTAAACTTAGACATCTATTTCCAGTATGAGTTTGCAGTATTTCACATCCTTCAGTGCCTTGGCAACAACTCTAATTTTTATGGAAGAATTGGCTAACAAAAGAGCGATTCTGGTTTTAGGCACAGAACTTATAGTTCAGATTATTTCATTACTAGTATTTTGAAAATTGCCAAACTTCCCAACAGAAAGAGGTCTGAAAATTTATATAAAACAAAGACTTATTTTTTCTTGATTCTAACATGTTGTGTCTTATAGTGACTTTTCTAATTTTAGTCTCATCTCATAGTGAAATCATTTTTTTTTTTAATATTAATGTTTGGCTCTGGAATTCCTAAGGCAGCTTTATTGATATATATTTTAGACATTTATTCAGAAAAGCTAAAAATACTGTTGCCTAAAATATTTGTTCTGATAAGACTGGAAAGCAAGAGATAAGGGAGCTAACTTTTATTGGGTGCCTGCATGGGGCCAGCCCCTTTTGTAAGCCACTACAAAGAGCGCGTGGGAGGGAAGAGATTCTCATTTTACAAAGAGCTGGTTCCTGGTCAGGTGAAAGGCACTGCTCAGTGAGTTGTTAAGAACATGATAAAGGCTTAAACTCCCGAAAGCATCAGGGAATAAGGTTGCGTGAGAAATGCCCTAGATCAGGAGTCATAAAACTGGAGTTCCTAAGTGACATTAAACGAGGTCATCTGGCTAGACCCCAAATGTTTATACACGTCTGTAATGTGAGGATATAATCTCTAGCCTGTCTTCCTTCCTAGATGATTTGGCACCATATAGTTCTCAAGCACAGCTGCACATTGGAATTACCTGGGAAGCTTTGAAAACTGACTTCTAGATCCCAACCTCAAGAGATCATGATTTGATTGGTCTGGGGTGCAGCTGGATATTGGGATTTTTAAAATCTCCACAGGTGATTCATGTGTGCAGCTAAAGGTGTGAATGAATCCTTGGTTTGGAGATGGTTAGGAAAGCCCCTTGTAAACTTATTTACAAGGTTTAACACATTACCGACCGTGTAGATAGTTTTCTTTTCCCATAGCTTCAAATGTTTTGCTTTAAAAAAAAAAAAAATCCAACTAATCTGTGAATGGCCCCAGTCTTTAGCACATAGGAAGCTTGATAAATATTTGTTGCTTTTGTGAATGTACAGCCTTTTAGAGTTTTAGAATCATTTGAAACATGGTTTGTTTGCGGTTTAATGTATAGAGCGGGTTAAGAGACAGGAGCTTTCTTTTGAAACATTCCCAAGAAATGCGAGCCTTTCTTGCTCAGCCTCGGTTCGCTTCACTCCTTCGCCCACGCCACGGCGTCTTGGGGCCCACCCTTGACCCCAGGTCTGGACGCACGCAGCGGACCTGGTGGGTGCCACGAGCTCCGGGGCGGGGCATTGGCTGGGCCGACCCTCCGAGCCCGCCCAGCCCACCCCGTCGCGGCGCCCCGCCCCGGACGCGGGTTGGGGCGGGCTGGTGGCGGCCCCCAGCCGCCGGGACTCCACAGCCGAGCCTCTGGGCTGCGGCGGCTGCCTTCACGACCCGGCGGGCCCAGTTTGGCCCCCGGGAGCCCGCGCTGCCCGAGCCTCCTACCCCACGGAGCCCAAGGCGAGCGCCTCGTACCCGAGCCCGGCAGGGGCCAGGATGCGGACCTGAACTCCTAGAACCGGACCCATGACCCTGAGCACATTGACCCGCGAAAGGAAGGCGCCTCCCGCCTGCACCTGCAGCCTCAGTGACTCCGACATGATCCCCTACTTCTCCGCCAACGCGGTCATCTCACAGAACGCCATCAACCAGCTGTGAGTGCACTGTGCGCCCTCCCGCCCTCCGGGAAACCTCGGAAAAAGTTTGCTTTCAGCAGCCGCCTTCCCCAGCACCCTAGGGAGCCAGCGAGCGAACAAGGGCGAAATTGCTGTCTGCGTGCTTGGAGGTCTTGGGACGTCCACGGGATAGTGGGGTGGAGATGTGGGGTAATTATTGGAGGCAGAAAGTGTCCCCGAAGGGTGAACGGACAGAAGAATCTTTTGCGAGATTCCAGTAAACTTTGAAGGAATCTGAAAGTGGGATCGGTCGTCCCAGGGAAGTTGTCTGTGGTGCCCGAATGACAGCCGAGCTGTATGGTACTCGGGAGACTCGGGGGGTGAAGGGCTGTCTAGCTTCTGAACCTCCGGCCGGAAACGCTGGGACTCCCTTGCGGATCCTGCTGGTAATCAGGCTCCCGTGTTCATTGTTATGTTTTTTGTTTCAGATAAGTTTGCGAGTGACCATAGGTTTCTGTTGGAAGGCGTTCACACAAAGACAGTTCATTCTTTGCTCCCGCTGATTGTAGTCCGGAGTTATTTCAGAAAACTGGATTCAGTAGTATGGCTGTTTTCTGTCTTCCCCTGTAGTAATACGTGCTCACAACCCAACCGTGCATGCACATCTTCATGCACTAAAGTGCAAGATTCAAGCGCATCTTTAAATCGTCACTATTTTTAAAGTCTCTGGAGTTGTCCTTCCTTTTACTTTTGTGGTTTAGCCATTTCTGAGAACTGTGTGCTGAAGCTTGTGGTTAATCTCACCTCACAGTTATAAAGTGCAGAATGGAGGAACTACCATCTATTCAAGTTGCACCCTTAGACTAGTGGAGTGGTTTAGGTTTACTTTATAGCAACAATTTGATCTTCGTAGTGTATTAGCTCTCACTCTGAAGTGACTTGGGGAGATTGACCTCCTGAGGTTTTCCCACATTCCTGGCACTTAATGCCTCTTTCTTCTTCCCAGGTCGACCCTGAAGAACTTTTTAATGTCCAACATTAAATAGAAACTTTCCATTATCTCTTGTTAAAAGTCCCAACAATGCCATGTAAAGTCATTTATAGATAATCTTACATCTAATTTATTATTTTAATTAATGGTTTGCACTCCGAACAAATCAAATTAAACTTATTTGAGTTTCAGCTTTTTCCCTATGTGTAGATTCATAGTAGAGATCCTAAAAAAATAGCCACTCCCAAAAAGTGGTTTTACTGTTCCATACTGTAAACTCTACAGAATTAAATCAACTGCTTATTTGTATTTTCTCTTAAATAAAAAGGACAAATGGTGTAGAAGAGAAAGAGTGAATTATATGAAACTAGATAACCAATCTCAAAATAATAGTGTTACAGTACTTTAAAAATAAAAAAAGGCAGTGGGAGCAACGCACATGTCCAGTGGAGGAATAAACAAAATGTGGTATATGATACAACTGAATATTATTTCAGCTTTAAAAAGGAAGGAAATCCTGACAAATTCTGTAACATGGATAAATTTTGAGGACATTATTCTAAGTGAAATAAGCCAGTGACAGAACAAATACTATATGATTCCACATATATGAAATACCTAGAGTAGACCAGTTGCCAGGGGTTGAGAGAGGGAGAATAGGAAGTTTGTGTTATATAGATACAAATTTTCATTTGAGGAAGAAGTAGTTCTGGAGATGGATGGTGGTGATGGTTGCCCAACAATGTGAATCTATTTAATGCCATGAAATGTACACATAAAATGGTTAAAAGGGCAAATTTTATGTATATTGTTTTTTAAAAGATGAAACAAAATTTAAAAGGCAGAGCTTCTAAGCTTTTCTTGGGAGGTGGAAATTTTGAATCTTGTTTCCTAGTATAAGCAAGGCCAGATTTCTTTTCCTACTAGTGTCTTTGGGTAAGTCATTTCATTTCAGTTTCTTCCACTGTAAAATGACGATACAGTGGTTCCTACCCCAGAGGGTCATAAGAGATCATATGTACAGTAACATTCTACAAACTATAAATCCCCACAAAAGAAAAAAAAAGTTAATTGAAGTTAAACAATAACCAATAGCTGCCATTTATTGACCACTTGTCACTGTGTAAAGAGTTTAATGTATGTTATCTCATTTAATCATCAGAGCAACCTTATGAACATATTTGTTCTGTTTACAGATAATGAAGCTGAGGCTTAAAGAAGTTAAATAATTGCTCAAGGCCGTATAGCTGGTAAATGACAAAACTGTCCTTAGAATCCAGGTCTATTTCCTGGACAGATGCTGTTAACCACTATAAAAATGATATTCTGTTTTAGTAGTTGCGAGGTCACTTTTGAAACACTCTTAGGAATTATCTTTTAACTGCTGATGTCTTCAACTTAGTAGCAAAAACATAATTGTTATACTAGAAATTTTGCTGCTGAAGTAGCCTGTTAAAGAATTTGAAGAATATTGCTCTAAAGATTTTTGTCTCTCTTTTGCCATGTTTTTTCCCTTAAAAGAGACTTGCTAATATCTTAATATTAACTTATTCTAAAATGTATTTGTTAATATTGCTTTAGTCATATTTTTATTTAGCATTTATAGTGTTGCCCAGTTCATCATCAATTAAATATCTTTAGGGATCATTCTGAATAAAACCCTAAATTTTATTAACTTAAACATTTGCATTTTTGGCACCTAGTGCAGAAGTTTTTAATTTGGGAACCATGGTCACCTGGAGTTCTATGGATTGACTTCAGAAGGTCATTGAACACCTTAAGATCATATGAAAATGTTGGGTAGACAAATATATTTTTTAAATCAGATTCTCAATGTGATTTCAGAAAAGGGCAAGAATCTCTTTCCCAAAGAGAAGTACTGCTTATAAAGCCTGATGCTGTAAAACTCAACTGATGTGAGCATTTATTTCCCAGTGGTGCCAGATATGTAAATAGCAATGACTAGTGGAAGCAACTAAAAGATTAAGATTTAGGGGCCTAAGTGAAGACAGTCAAAAAATTTAAAGTGTTTGGGGAAGGGAGTACTCTTAGCCCAGAGATTCTCTTGCCACTGCTGAGGACCCACTCATAAGAGCTTTTTCTCATTTGCTGCATGAGATTTGCTGTGGGTTTAGAAACCAAGTAACAAATCCTGTGAGAACTGTGTCAGTAAAAAGGCCAAAGTGAGAACCTAGGGGCTCTCTTGTGGAGGAAGTTCATGAACTTTAAAGTATGGCCTTTGGACACCTATTTTGGTGACTTCACAGGCTCTTTCTAATTTCTTGACTTTTAACTGTTATGTATTGTATAGTTGAAATTAGAGAATAGCTGGGAGCATAACTATTTTATTGAGAATTATGTTAACCATTATTAGATTAAGGTCTCCCTTTGCCATTGTATAAAACTCATCAAATATGGTGTTATTTTTGACAATGAAGAACATTAAGTGATTGAATAGTTACTATCATAAGTGTTAATCCTACTGGAAAAAATATGGGAGCAACTCAGAGCATCATCTAATCAAACTTTAAGAGTCTTGGATCAGACTGCTGAAATTATCATGAAAAGTTCCACTCCTTTTAAGAGTATACATACTTTTTAATAAAAACAAAAGTCTAAATTTCTGAAAAATACAGAAACTTATTTTTAGAGAGCCAACATTTAATCCGTGAGAAGTGGTCACTAAGTGGGCCAAGGTTATATGCGGAACAAATAGCTTTTTGGAATAATAGGTACGGGAGCATTTGAGATCTTGCTTCCCTGCATATGTCGTCAGTTTGGCTCAAATAAACTCATAAAAATTCAATAAAGAAAAAGTAAAGTGGTTCTTTTCGTGTCTTCAAACGTTCAGAGAAGGTTCAGGAGTTAGATAAAATGCTGGCAAAACTACCATTAAAACAGTGTTCCCATTATGAAAACCTCTGATCAAAAGTCTTAAAACTTAGGTGCTTGAGAGATGACTCGATTTGTTAATGAGGTTACCTTGAGCTTTTATCCTTGACCTAAAATACTTGTATTTATTTACTTGATTTCATATATGAGTTTGACTTTCTAGCTGAACATCAGTGCTTTCTAAAAGCTCAAGCTCAGCAACAGAGGAGTATATCAAGATGATTTTCCAAAACATACCTTTTCATGAAATTGAAAAGTGGAAACAGTTTTATTTTTGTGTTAACTAGTAATAGTACTAGTGCTCTTTCAGTTTTGCTCGATAGTTACCCAAGTGATTTCACATGTGCTCATCTCTGAACTTAAGCTTGCATCAGAATCACCTAGGTGACTTATTAAATTTAAAACATGAGTTGCTGCTCACACCCCAGAGTTTCTGATTTTGTAGGTATGGGGTGGGGCTAGAGAATTTGTATTTCTATCAAGTTCCTAGATGATGCTGGTCCAGGGACCACACTTTGGAGATTATACCCTTAAAGTATTCTTCTGAGGCATATTGGGCAAGTTGTCATCCACATTTTATAGAGTAATAAACTAAAAAAATTGAAATGGTGAAGTGATATTTTTGCACAGGGGTTTCATGATTTGTTATTGGTAGAATGAAACTAGAACCAGCATTTTCTATCTTGTGATCTAGAGCTCTTAGGATCTGCACTGGAAGTGAGATAGATAGATAGATAGATAGATAGATAGATAGATAGATAGATAGATAGATAGATAGATAGATGCATGCATGCATGCATGCATGCATGCATAGATTAGATAGATCTTTGTAAACATAAACTTTTCTTTAGATAAATTTCTAGCAGTGGAATTTCCTGGTCTAATGGAATGTATATGTTAAAAATTTGATACATACTGCAAAATTGCCTTCTAAAAAGGCTTTGCCAATTTGCCCTTACCAGCTATAAGGATATATCTTTCTTTGCACCTTCAACCTTGGTAATAATGACATTAAATAGTTAATTTTTTTGCTGTATGCAGGCATTATTTTGAGCCCTGTGCGTATTAGCCCATTCTCTCTTCTTAACAATCTTATGGGTTAGATATTACCCTCAATCACAGATAAGAGGCATAGAGATGTTGAGTAACTTGTCTAAAATCATACAGCCAGGACGGAAACACAGGCAGCCTGATCCCAGGGCCCGTGCTTGAAAATACTTCTCTATTTGCAATCCTCTTTTTACTATAGACGTTTAGCATCCTTTTATATTTTTATTCGCCTTTTTCATTTTTCTATGATTTGCATGCTTGTACTTCTAACCATTTTTCTATTATCTGTTTTTTTCCTTTTGATGTTCTTTATACATTCTGAATACGTGGAAAAAATACTTTCTACCAGCTTGTTGCGTGTCTTTAACTTTGTCTTATTTTTAGGTAGGCAACTCTAACACTGTCTCTTATGATTTTAGAATTTTGTATCTTGCTTTAAGAAACCCATCTCACCCACTCCCAGGATTATAAAAGTATTCTTTTATATTTTTTCTAATATGTCTATACTTCTATTATGTCTATACTAAATATTTTACTGTTTAAAACATCTGAAGTTTATCTTTATAGCGTGAAGTAGGGATCTAACTTTACCTTTTTTCCAAATGGTAATCATTTCTTCAATACCATTTATTTAGTCCATTCTCACTTCAATGATTTAAAATGCTACACTTACATTAAGTTCTAATAGATATTTAGAGTTTGCTTCTGTACTGTTAAGTCCTATTAATAAGTTTTTCTGTTCATACACCAATACCATACTGTTTTACTTAATATAGATTAAGTGGTTATTTTGATATCTTGTATGGCACGGCCTACCTCATCATTATTATTTTTTAAAATGTATTGGCTATTCTTGCTTAGTGTATTTTCCAGATAAGTCTTAGAAACAGCTTATCAGTTTTCACTTTTAAAAAGCTTGTTGGGATATTGGGGTGATCACTTTGTGAGTTATATGGATCTCTAATCACTATGCTGTACACCTGAAACTAATATAATATTATATCCCAACTATAATTGAAAAATAAAAAATATTATTTAAAAATCCTATTGGAATTGTGATTAAAATCGTACTGAATTAGTTTTGGAGAGAATTAACAAATTTACAAAATGAGCCTTCCCAATAAAGTATGTGTGTCTACTTATTCACTGTTTTTAAAATGTCCATTTAAATTTTACACTTAACTCATGTAATAGTTACTTTTCTTATTAAGTATATTCATGAGTGTTTCATAAAGTTTTTATTGCCCTTCTGAATGAGCTCTTCTTTCCCGGGACATTTTTCTATTAGTCACTGTAGGTGTTTAATAAAACTGTTGCTTTTGTTTTTATATCAGACCACCTTGCTAAGCTCTTACTTGGTCCTAATATCTGATAGATTTTCTTGACTTTTCTGGGTGGATCATTATATCATCTGTAAGTGAGTTTTGTCTCCTGTTATTAACTCATTGTTTTGGCTAGGGCTCTAGTAATATTAAATAGTTGCAGTGCTAGTAGCTTTATCTTGTTTTTCATTGTTAAAGGAATGTTTGTTATGATTTGTAAACATATGTATTGTGTGCTGTAGGTTCTGACATAGACCATTCATCAAATTGAGGGCATTTTGTACTATATTCCTAATTTTAAAAAATTTTTAAATTAGTTATCGTTATTGAATTTTATTGAATGCTTTTTGGACATCTATTGGAATGATAATTCATTCTTCCCTATATTGATAATGCAATGACTTATATTGAGTTGCTAAAGTTGAATCATGCTTACACACTGTTCGCATTATTTAACATATTGCGGGATTTGGTTTACTATTATTTTATGTAAGATTTTTTGCATTCAAGCATTTGTTGAATCTTTGATGCTATCTTTGTCCAGCTTATGTCTGATTTGTAGAATGATTTAGGTATAGCTTTCCATCTTTTTCTAGCTCTGAAACAGTTGTCTGGCAGAAATGATCTGTATTTTAAGAGCCTGGAACCAAGAAGTTATACACTAGGGATTTGGTTTACTATTATTTTATGTAAGATTTTTTGCATTCAAGCATTTGTTGAATCTTTGATGCTATCTTTGTCCAGCTTATGTCTGATTTGTAGAATGATTTAGGTATAGCTTTCCATCTTTTTCTAGCTCTGAAACAGTTGTCTGGCAGAAATGATCTGTATTTTAAGAGCCTGGAACCAAGAAGTTATACACTAGGTGTTATAATTTTATTATTTTTTTTTTTTTTTTGCCTTCCAAGTTTTTTAATTTCCTTGTTCTCATTGAACAAGTGTAATTGTTGTCCATGGTACTTTTAAAATCTAGATCTCATCCTCTGCAGAGACGGGCAAACGTTATTAGAATACTTGATAATTCAGTGGTTGAAGTCAGGCACTTATTTGTGATTTAAAGGCTTTTTTTTTTTACCTCTGGTTGGCAAAGAGACTAATATTAATAGATAAAAGAGACATGAGATGTCTCTTTGATTTTAAATTAATACTGTTTTTGTGATTATTTCAGATTCTTAAATAGAGAATATATCCTTAAAATGTGGAATATTGTGTAAAGGATAATCAAATAATTTTACATTTAGTGAATCTTCTAGATGTTAAGGCCTTAAAATATGAAGGAAAGTTAATGATCCATTGTCAGCATATGAAGATGCATTTGTGTTTTCATTAGCAGTGATAACTTTGGCTTTGTCGACACTTGTGCTTGTTTGAAGTCAACAGA